>NC_037676.1:14384371-14501238 GCF_003255815.1 Theropithecus gelada
AAAAAAAAAAAAAAAAAGAATATTTTTTACCGTTCTGGTTCACGTTGACTTTGCAGTCTCTATTGTCCTGAAGTTTATCATGTAACTCATCCTATATTGTGACGTGTTTTGCAAGATATCATTTTAAGAATACTAATTTCCAAAATTTTATGTCAGGAATAATAATTCCCAAAACTTTGTAAAATTTTAGGCACAACGTGCATGTATGCGAGGCCAGTTGAATAGCAGATAGCCATAGGGTTGCCCTCTTTGCTCATCAGCACAACCACTCTTCAGATTTCTTGACAGTGCTCTCTTCTTACCTTTCCACCTCCATTTTCCTTTACATATGTGATAATTTATGCTTCCACTTCCTCTCTGCCTTACTTTCTCTTGGATCCGACTACCTAATGTTCTCATTTCTCATCTCGCTCCAGCACTGGTCTAAGGAAGCTGTGCTCTGGCAGTGCAGGTGGTGATAAGGGATAAGGGAGGGGAAAATCCAAGCCTTTATCTAGCTCTTCCTTATGCTACACCTCTGTCATTGATTGTCTATTTCCAGGAATGACCCCAGCGTTGCCCTGTCTGCTTTCCCTCTTTCTCCTGACCCAAGGCTCAATAATGCACTGTGGTTTACCATATCAAACTTGAGAGTACTCAAGCCCAAATTTTACTTGTTTTTTTTTGTCATTTAAGAGAACAGTGAAAATTTGTCTTTAAGAATCCATGTGTAACCTTGTTATTATCTACTGTGTCAATGGAGAGATCAACATTTGTTTTGGTATTGATTGAAATGGTGAGATGGAAAGTTGATAACGTGCACTAAATGCTAACAACATGCCAAGCAATATTTTAGGCATTGTATAGGTATTGGCTCAATACTCACTATAATCTGATGAAATGGGTGTTGTAATTATTTCTATTTTATAGATGTAGAACCTGAGGCATAGAATTAAGAAACTTGTCCCAAAGTATATAAATATTAAGCAACAGGATAAAATATCAGATGATCTGGCCCCAAAGTCAGTTCTTCTATGCTCTGTGTTATGGCTTTACGTGCTACAACTTCCAACAGAAAGGAAGGAAGCAAAAGTTCCCTAGAACTTTATGAGTAAAGAAATGATGTATCTAGGAGTCTGTCTACAACAAGCAATGACCGCATGTGTTTATATAACATTTTGCCCTTTTGTCCGGAGCTGCACGCCCCGGCCATAGCGAATAATAATTGACGATTAAAAACGCCTGAGCTTTATTCATTTCCACCTTACACCTCCTCCCTATCTTTGCCTTTTCCCCTGTATTAATACCTCATAAAAGATGGCGCTCTTCCTGCTTCTTCTTCACCCATTTTTCCCACGCCCGCGAAAATTGCTACCTGACAGCGCAGGCGCCACATGACGTTCGACCAGAGAAACCAATACCTATCTGGCCACACCCTCCGCAATGAGATCATTTTCGCCTTGGCCCAACCCCTTCCCCTCCAAGTGTATATAAGGCACTGCATTACCGCCATTAAAGGAGAGACTTGATCAGAACACTGTCTTGTCTTCATTTCTCGTATATCTTGTTCCCCAAATTCCCACCCCCTCTTCCAGGGCCTGCAGTGACGATCCCGCGGGCCGGGATACCCTTTGACTCTCTGAGGAGTTCATCTTTGCTGCTCACGCTGCTGGAGTCCTTGCCTCAGGCCAGAAGAGTTATCATCAGAGCTAGGCAGGAGACAGTTAGCCCTTCTGTGTTGAAAAAAGTGCTCTCTAGCCAGGCATGGTGGCTCATGCTTGTGATTCCTACGCTTTGGGAGAATGAGGCAGGAGGATCATCTGAGGCCAGGAGTTCCAGACCAGCCTGAGTAACAAAGAGAGACTATGTCACTACAAAAAAAAAAAAAAAAAAAAAAAAAAAAAAAAAATTAGGTGGGCATAAACCTGACCCCCAACTACTCAGGAGGCTGAAGTGGGAGAATTGCTTAAGCCCAGGAGTTTGAGGACGCAGTGAGCTATGATCATGGCACTGCAATTCAGCCAGGGAGATGAAGCACGACCCTGACTCTAAAAAAATTAAAAAATCAAAAAAATTTCTTTAAATGCCCCCGTGTTACCCGTGATAGATTGTGTTTCCAGGACTTCTTGTCTACATACTTTATTTCAGGTAATTATTGGACCAACAAAATTTATTGGTTTGTTACAAGTCTATGGAAAATTTCTTTGCATTCTAACCAAATGTTTAAAAGATAAAGTCAGCAATGCCTATGTTTCCTCCATCCCATTACATAACTCTAAACATAGCAGATGTTGGGAGAACCTTGCTGGCTGCCTGCTGGATTCGACTGAGAGTTACCTCATGATTTAAGTTCACTTTCCTCTGCCCCCTTACCTTGACCGCCATTTCACAAACAGATGCCACCACTTACTAAGGAGTGAAGAGGGAGGCTGCTGTCATCATCCCAAGAAAGATGAACAATAAATATGTGTATTTGAGATTGTGAATTCCTCCTCAAGCTGCTGCACAGAAAACACTCCTTATGGGTGAGGTTTCACTCAAGCAGATCTATTCTAGTCTCCTTTCATTTAGTGCCTAAGACTTTCATTTAGTGTTCGAGACTAAATGAGACTGCCCTGTTGGGCAGAAGTGGAAGAAGAACAAGAGAACAAGTGAAAACCAGCCTTTTCTTTGCACAGCTCTAATTGAGCACCCCTTTATTTTAGGATATAAAAGTATAAATCTATTTAAACTATTTTCATGACCTTTTGCCCAAGTAGTTAACAAACAATTAAATAGTAATCTAAAAACAAATGTTTTAGTAAGAAGATAAAAAGATGCAATGAAGGACCTTGAAACAAACGATAATGTAGCCATTCCTATTTTTTAGAAAGGAAAAACACTTTTATTCACACACATTCATAGCTGCTGGAATGATTACTTTTTCATAAATGTAACAGTGAGAATGAGAAAACATCAAATTACTTTTCTTGGAATTTGCATAAGCAAAAGAAAAGATGTATAATGCAGTTCTACTCCTGAACAAAATGTCCCCCATTAATAGAGTAATAGATCACATTAATGCTATCTTTATAAAGAGAAATGGACATGGACAAATTTAGCAGAAATTTTCCCAATGAATAAAAAAGGCAAATAATAGTATACGCAGTCATATTTTTCCATTTATTGCCACACATGATCTTCATTTAAAGTAATCACACCATTATAATTATGTAAGGATCGCACAAATATCACCTTAGAATAAATGAGATAGTTTTAAATGTCAACATGGAACAGCTTGTGCATTCTTCTTCTTGGTTTTACATGGTCTAATACAAAGTTCTGTGGCATTTTTAACTAGATCAGAAGAAAAAGTAATCTGGTATTTACACTGACCTTACATTGACTCTCTACATAGTCTGCATTCACGGGGTGGTGGGGTGAATTTGTGATGGAAAAGTCCTGCCTGCCCCCCAGCCTTGGTCCATGGGAAAAGATGTACCCAACATTCTCATCCTTGCTTCTTGGATCCCCCTGAATAGAACTGGCTCAAGGAAATCCTTCTGAATTCGCTTAACTATACATTATTTGAAAAGGATTGATGCTATTTAACTGCTTCAGTTTCCCTAATGTTATATGAGAACCCAAAGGCAAAAATTGTTCAGCAGGGTCCACAAATTGATTTATGTGCAAGATTTATTTTCCTGCTTCGACTTGAAGAGGACTTCCAAGCAGGCTGCAAGCCAGAGAACAACCAGGTGCAAGGGAAGCTCACATTCTTTCACATGACAGACTACTTCATCAGTAAACATAGGAAACAATTGCTCCTACCAAATGTCCTTGAATTTGAAAAAGCTACTTCATGGATCAAAATGTCCCTTTCGTCTCTCTCTCTGAATCCCAGACTTTTAACCTTTGAAGGTGCTTTGTGAGCTTTGAATCTGTGGTTTCTGCCTAAGTTGGTGATTAAAACAAAACAAAACCAACATTCCCTTCATGATAAACTAAAAATCATTATTAAGAAAGAAAGAAATTAAAGGATTGCTCAAAACAACTTGCAAATGTATTTGCTATTAGCAGTTCTATTATTTTTGATAACTGCCTTAAGTGTGGATTTGTAGAGTTTTTGCTGTAGTGAGGAGTGTAATATAGTGGAAAGAAAATACTTTGAAATCTAACATTTTCTGGGTTCTGTTGTTTAGTAGCTACCAGTAGCTATATAATCTTGAACAAGGTGCTTAATCTTTCTAATCCTTATCTAAATCACCTGAAAGCATATAGCAACACATTGCTCCTCATTAGATGACGAAGGTATATTGGCTTCAGACACTCAAGGTGGTATTGATTTTTATATATTCATCCATGGTCCTTTGGTTTTATTGTGACAAATGTGTGCCACTGGAATAAAGTCTTTTCAGCAGAGATTTTTTTTTTTTTTTTTTTTAAGAAGAGTACATAGAAACTCAGAAGGCTGGTGATGGGACTGACAAAGGACAATTTATTTATCATCAGATTTCACAGATTCACTGCAGTCTTGGTCTCTTCACACGTGGATTTCACTGCTACTTTGGAGACAATACGGTACCAAGGTCCTGGGAAGAGGATTTCAGTCAGACTTCCGTGCTTTCAATTCTAGTTATGCCCTTGCCATTTATTTAATCTCTGTCACTTTCAAATTATTTTTGTGCTTAGATGATGCTTTCCTCTCTGTAGCACTGTGAAAGATAATAGCGCATTTACATGGACGCCATGGGGTTTAAAACTGACGACGTATATGCAGTGTCTGTTTCTGTCACATTTCTCCTTTCCAGTTTTCTGATGGTCAGGAGAAAGCTGTATCTGTGATGAAAGTCACCGCATTGAAAAATCTCCCTTCTGGCTACAACTGGCACATTTCAGCATGCTCTGGGCAGTGCTTTTAGCAGATCTTCTGAGCCCTCCCAACTGAGCAGCTTTGTGTACAGCTGCCCTGCTCACTGATGATTAGAACACCTAATAAAATCCAGAAGGCTTGAGGAACTAGCCAGTCATAGTATTTGTTGGTATAAGAATTTTGGGGAAAACTGCAGCAATTATCTCAAAAAACCCCCAGAGATCTAAACATTGTTCATAGAATATGGTAACTTTCAATTAATTATATCTAGCATATCTTTGTAGTAATTTGACTTTAAGGAAGCGCTCTCACATTAGAAGGCAGCTAGAATTAGATGCCAAAGACAAAATAACAAAACAGGATTTTACAAAGGTAGAATTTTCTCCAATGTCCTCTCCCCTAACACGGGAGGAAGGAGCCCCTCTATCCTGTGTATTCTTCATATCGACAGTGCCCTGCTCAGTGTGTGCTACTCGTATTGTGCACTGGTTTTGTTTGCATGCCTGCTACTTGCAAGGTGTTTGAGGTCAGTGCCATATTGACTTCTGTATTCCCACAGCCTAGTATATAAAAAAATTTTACAGACCAGGTATGGTGGCTCGCACCTGTCCTTCCGACACTTTGGGAGACTGAGGAAGGAGGATCGCTGAGTTCAGGAGTTCAAGACCAGCCCTGGCAATCTAATGAGACCCCATCTCTACAAAAAACATTTTTAAAATAAATAAATAAGTTTTTACAACAAAATGACTGGATGGATAACCATAAAGGCTGCAAATTTGAAAGGCATTATTTACCATTTAGGACACCGATAGCAGTGTATTAAAAGTCAAGAAGAGAGAAAGTATACTATTTCAAATAGTACTTCTCAGGACAACAAAGTCTTGTCTTTCAGACTCTTTAAGAAATTAAAATTATATGGCCTTAGTATTGCTGGGTTTCACCTCATTTCTCCCTGGGTGGTTTTTATTTTTTATTTTATTTATTTATTTTTTTGAGACGGAGTCTCGCTCTGTCGCCCAGGCTGGAGTGCAGTGACCGGATCTCAGCTCACTGCAAGCTCCGCCTCCCGGGTTCACGCCATTCTCCTGCCTCAGCCTCCCGAGTAGCTGGGACTACAGGCGCCCGCCACCTCGCCCGGCTAGTTTTTTGTATATTTAGTAGAGACGGGGTGTCACCGTGTTAACCAGGATGGTCTCGATCTCCTGACCTCGTGATCCGCCCGCCTCGGCCTCCCAAAGTGCTGGGATTACAGGTTTGAGCCACCGCGCCCGGCCGGTGTTTTTAATTAACTGATGAGCGATCAGGAATTAGTTTTACTTTCTCTGTCATTGGCCCTTACCCGCTGTCTCCTGCGTTCCTCTCCATGCTCACAGCCAACATGAGCACTTGCCCGTAACTGACATCCTCACTGAGACTCTTTGTCAATCATTTTACTCCTTTCTCTGGGTAAAACTCAGACCTTTTCGCAAGAATGGATTTTTGTCCCCAAGGGTTCTTTTGTGTAAGAACTCAGGGTTATTAGTTACTGGTAAAGTGAACATATCTCACAAAATAAGTGTTTTTATTTTTATTTTTTTTCTTGTTTGTGACAGTCTAAAGTGAGATTTAGTAAAGAATATTTTCTTTGTTAGCTTAGTTTGTACCCAGTTCTTAAGAAGAAAAACAAAACAAAACAAAACAAAAAACAACTATCCTGCATCTGCCCTGCCCCCATGCCTCCCCTTTTCATTATCACATGGCAAAGCGTTTGATTTTCATCCTGTTTCATCAAAAGTCTTGCAGTTGATCACACTACGTATTCATAGGAGTCAACTTCTGGTTTAATTATTTTGATTCACCTTGTTAGAAAGGGAAGATGGAGTAGGCGTAGGGGGCTGAGCACATTAAAAGGCATAGAGGTGGCGGACATTTCAAGAATTCTGCTTCCCACAATAATAATAGGCTTTTTCAAGCAGTGGGATTTGAGCCTTTTACAAATTACCATTGCCCATTTATTTAACAACTATCATAGTAAATCCAAATAATATGCCTAAAGTGTGCTGCTTTTACTTTTGTTAATCATGGAAAATTGTTCTCTTATGAAATTAGATCTCTTTTGCTCCTGCCCTGCTCTTGAGCACTCATATTTCAATTACTTCAATCACTATTTTGTACAGAAATAGAAACCACTCATCAAAAGCTGGACATAACTTCTTTGTTACTCTTACTCATTACTTTTATAAGGGCACAGATGACATTCTACTTCAAGAGCTGTTTGATTTTTATGAAAATGATTAATTCATATTTTATCAAGTTGGTATGTTATATTGGTATTTTAAAAATATGTAATTGTCTACTCTCAGATTAGAGTGAACTAGCTGGTCAAACAGCTCCCAAAACTTCAGTGTGTTAGGCACAAGGTTGATTTCTAGTTCACATACAACTGAATATGAGCCAGCAAAATCTAAAAGGGAGGAAACGTAAAGATCTTTTAGGCTACAGTATATTTAACTAGGAAAGAAAACTTGTCAATTATTTGACATTTGTTTAATAGTTATTTACATACCTTAGTTTGCTATAGTAAATAATCAGGCTCAACCTGAATAATAAAAACTTACTAATGTTTTAGAAATATTAGATCAAGATGAAAATTATACATATCCTTACTGAAATTTAATTCACCTTCTACTTTATTATCAGAAGAGAATTAATTGGTAGCTGGTGTTCCTCTTACAGACAAATATAAAGTCTGTTTTTCAGGCTTCTTTCTTGGGGACATAACTTATAATTTGAAATTGAACATTTGGTCTGTGTAAAGCTTATTTGTAGAAATATTTCAATAGTCAAAATGAAATTTTCCACTTTAAGAAGCTGAGGCAGGAAGATCACTTAAGCCCAGGAGTAGTGAGACCAGCCTGGGCAACATAGTGAGATCCTATCTCTACAAAAAAAAATGTAAAAACTAACTTGGGTTGGTGGCATGTGCCTGCATTCCCAGCTACTAAGGAGGCTGAGATGGGAGGATTGCTTGAGCCCAGGAGGTTGATTCTGCACTGAGTCATGATCACACTGCTGTTCTCCAGAGAGGGTGACAGAGCAACACCTTGTCTCTAATTAAGTGAATACATAGTTTTTTTGTATTTTGGGTTAGAGTAGATCAAAATCTCACATTTCTATTCTCCCAAATTTAAGGATGAGAATGTGTCTTATCTGGAAGGTTATTTAGTATAGTCAATGACTTTTTCTTGGCAATGTCTCGGTTTACGATTTTTCCACTCAAATGGTAACAGTAAGGCGATGGGACCTTGGCAGAAGAAATATACTGTTACAAATGTGCTCAGAGAGTAAAATACAGTTGTAAAAATGTGGATGGAAAAACAGTGACTGCCTATTACTGATCTTTATACTCAAAGCAGAAACCACTGTATTGACACATAAATTTGGATTGGGCTTCAATTTTCTATTTTTAAGCATTCCATGATTGGGTTTAAGTTTACCATGCTATTTGTTTTCTGTTTGCCTCATCTGCTATTTTTCTCATTTATTCTTCCTCTCCTGACTTGTAGATTAAACAAGTATTTTATAGTATTCTTAAGACTTTTTTTTAGCTATTCCTGTTTCTTTTTTATATTTTTGATGGTTTCTTTAGTACTTAAATTATGCCTCCTCAATTTATTATAATCCACTGTAAAAACTTTACCACAGGCCGGGTACAGTGGCTCTCGCCTGTAATCCCAGCACTTTGGGAGACCGAAGTGGGCAGATCACTTAAAGTCAGCAGTTCGAGACCAGCCTGGCCAACATGGTGAAACCCTGTCTCTATTAAAAATACAAAAATTAGCCAGGCATGGTGGTGGGCACCTGTAGTCCCAGCTACTTGGGAGGCTGAAGGAGAATTGCTTGAACCCGGGAGGCGGAGGTTGTAGTGAACCTAGATGGTGCCATTGCACTCCAGCCTGGGCAACAGAGTGAGACTCTGTCTCAAAAAACAAAACAAAAGAACACTTTACCACAGTATAATTTTATTTACTCCTTTTTTGTTTGTCCTATTTAATATTTAATTTCAATATATAGTATAAACCTTGTTATTTATTATTTTTGCTTCAAACAGTTAATAATAGTCTTTTAAAGAAGCACACACACAGAGACACACATAGACACAAACACACACACATTTTACATTCATCAACATATTTGCTGCTTCTGGTGCTCTTCATTTCTTTCTGAAGATATGGACTTCCATCATCATTTATCGTTAGCCTGGAGAGTTTTCTTTAGTATTATGTGAGAAATTCTTCTGTCAGAAATTCTCTCAACTTTTATTTGTAGTTTCAAATAATAATTTTGCTGGACATAGAAATCTAAGTTAATAGTTATTTTTTAGCACATTAAAAATGGCACCCCTTTGTGTTTTTTTGGTTTCCATTTTTTTAATGAGAATTAAGAAGTCAGCTTTTATTTTTAATATTTTTGCTTGAATTTAGCAATGTGACTTTACTCTCTGGCTGCTTTTAACATTTTCTCTTAACTTTTAAAATTTTGTGTTCCAACAGGTTGACTCTGATATACCTAGATATGATTTTCATTGTATTTGTCCTGTTTCAAGTTCATTGGACTTTTGGAATCTGCAGATTGATACCAGTATTAACTGTAAAAAAAAAAAAAAAAAAAAGAAAACCTCAATAATTGCCTTTTGCCTGTTCCTTTTGTTCCATTCTTTATCTCTTCTCCTAGGATTCCAATGTTAATCTACATATATTATCCCACGGGTCTCTAATGCTGTGTTCTATTTATTATTTTTCCTCTCTTGACTCAGTTTAGATAGTTTCAATTCACTGATCCTTTCTTTTACTATGTTTAATCTCCTCCTACAGAAGGTTGATTAACTTTATATAATTTCAATAAAGTTTATATTTCAAAAATTGAAATGTTCAGTTCTATTATCATTTAGTTCTTTATAAATGTCATTTTTCCTGAACAATTCCACAACTATTGATCATTTTATGTATCTTTTCTTATAAACTTATTAATGTATTTTGATATTATTTTTAAAGCCCTGGTTTGGGACTTTGGGACGTAAGCACCACTATATCCCCCTCTGCTTCTTGGCTTCCTCCCTAGTCAGTCATGGTTTATTTAACAAAATATGCTCTGTGAGAGATTTGGAAAGTTGGGATGATTAATTTTGCATTTAGGCATATTTCATATTTTAATTCCTCATGATAAACCACATGTTCATTAAAAATTCAATTGTGTTATCTTTGTGCTAACAAAGGCTTCCTGCCCTTGACAAGATTGCTTTTCTGCCCTCCCATAAACAAACAAGGCTGTGGCCCGCCCCCAAAATGTGAGCAACTGCTGGTTCTCTTATTTAACAAGACCTCATTCCTCTCTGAAATTAAGTTCATTTTGAACTTCTTTTTATCTACAGCTTTTAGATAGCTTCAGCAGAAAAAAATAATGATTAAGTTTACCCAGTGTTTTCTTGTTATGGAAAGAACAACCATGTTTCATTGCTTTCTACATTCTTACCAGAAATGGAACACACTTAATAAGGTGTTAAAGACATTAAATCTCTATAACCTTACTCTAAATTGTTTTCAAGATAAGCCTGTTAAAGGTCTATTTTTCAACCCTGCCTAAGAATTTTCAAAAATATCTGGAATAGCAAATATTCTTTCTTAAAACTGAGTCTGTACTTTTTCAGAAAGTTCGAGCAGGTAGAGCCCTTCTGAATTTTTCAGAGATGAAGGGGCCTAAATGTGTGCATGAGGCCTATCCTTAAATCATGTAAACCCCTCAAATTTTTCACATTATCTTAAGAGATAGACAGGCTTCAGGCAGTTTAATATACAGCCAAGAAAAACATTTTGTGTTCCTTTTCAAGACCCATGTAGGGAAAACTATTTCCACTGCATTATTAAGTCGGCTAAAACACTGGGAAGATAAAAGATTTTTTTAGCAGCTAGTAACTATGGGATATTGTAGAATTGTTTCCTTTAGAACTCTTTCAAATTGATAGTGGAATGGTTTGATTTTTTGAAAAATTAATATTGCATTTCTTCAGGTAATAGAATCTCAATTAATACAATTTTAGCTTCTCAGCAACCAGTTTCTATTTTTTTTCTACCTGTTTCATTTGTTTTAATTTATTTTATCCTTTAAATATTCCATGGAATAGAGTGGAGGTGAGGAAAGGCAGGGAATCTATTTAAAACAGTGTTTTATTTTTTAATGTGCTAATATAAATATTTCCCAAGATTAGGCTATACAAATGATTTTTGAAGACTTGATAAGTAAATTAAAATATAAATGAATAGACGCATTTTTCAGAGTTTTTAAAAGCCTCAAAGTCAAACTTTATAAAAGTTCTTGTGGATAACACTATATTTGCTTTTTGTTACTTAGTAGAAGACATTAAATTGATTATGGTGACAGAAAAAACTCACTTCACAAATACACCAGAAATGCATATGTGTGTTATCAAATTAACCAGTCCACAGACTATAAAATAATAAAGCAACTGGAAGTGGATTAAGGAAAATGAACATCACCTAGAAATTACAGACTCCGAGAAAAATTCTTCAATGACATCTTTTCTGGATATAGAAAATGAATGACGTTTCATTGCCTTTCACTGGGGATGAGCTGTGTGTTTGTATTTGTAAATAGGAGAGTTGAATCATGATAAATGAGTTTGGAATCACGGGTGTGAAAAGAAGAACCTGTTTTGAACGTCTAAGAAGTAAACCATACAAGGTAATATTTAGGATTGCCCATTCAGCTCACAATTGTCCGAAAATTATATCCCCTCCCCCCACCTGAGGAGCAGGTACCAATACCTATGCTTGTGCTATCTTACTGATAATTTCTCAGATAATACTTTTTGTGACTGAAGTAGACACAAGATGAGTTAATCAGATTCTTTCAAAAGGAAGTTTGAATTGAGAGGCATAGAAATTCAGAACAATGAATCATGTTAACAGCAGAACAATAAAGTGAACATAGGTTTCTGCCCCTGAGATTCCACACAGTATATTTTCAATAAAATATATTCTTGTTTGTTTAAGCCAGATTGATGTGGCTTTCTGTGTTATACAACCAAGAGAACCAAGCCAAATATCCCCAGCTTAAAAGTAGTTTGAAATCCTCTTGGTGATCTCTTCCATTTTTTAGACTAGTGAACTGAGACTTGAAGAGTTTTATGCAATTGCACAAAGTTACAAAACTATCTGAAGGGCAGATATCTGACTTGAAGCTTGTTATAGTACCCATAATACATTTTCAAGTTAGTATCTTTATACGGTGAAAGAAAAAATAAAGCAC
Source organism: Theropithecus gelada (assembly GCF_003255815.1). NCBI lineage: Eukaryota > Metazoa > Chordata > Mammalia > Primates > Cercopithecidae > Theropithecus > Theropithecus gelada. The sequence goes on from NC_037676.1 coordinate 14,396,508, forward strand.
ATTTTTATGCTTTATTTAGGCTTTGTGATAGGGCCTAAAAATAATAGAGACATTAAATGATTTAATGCTACCTGGAAAAGAAATTAACATTGGTTAGACACTTATTATGTATTATATCCATGAAGCTCAAAGGTCCTCAAATACATTCAAGCCAAAAAGGTCCTCTCTGAGGCACATTATAATCAGACTGTCAAAACTCAGAGGCAAAGAATTGTAAAAGCAGCAAGAAAAAACATTGGGTCATATATAAGGAAACACCCATTAGACTACCAGCAGATTTCCCAGTAGAAACCCTGCAGGCCCAGAGAGAATAGGATGATATTTTCAAGGTGCTGAAAGAAAAAATATTCTAGCAAAGAATACTATGCCTAGCAAAGCTATTCATCAGAAAGGAAGGAATAATAAAGTCCTTCTCACACAAGCGAAATCTGAGGGAATTCATCACCACTAGACTGGTCTTCCAAGAGATGTTTAAGAGGGCACTACAATTGGAAGTGAAAAGATAATCACTATCATGCTAACATGAAAGTATAAAACTCGCTAGTAGAGAAAACTTCATAATGAAACTCAGAATGCTCCAGTACTATAATGGTGCAACTTATATCTTTCAAATCTTTAATATGAAAGTTAAAAGTCAAAATGTCAAGAATAACAACAGCTATAATTAGATAAGGAATACATAATATACAAAGATGTAAATTAAGGCAGAAAAACATAAATTGTGGGGCAAAGGAAGGGAAAAGAGTCCAGAGTATCTTTACATGAGCACAGCTAAGTTGTCATTGGCCTAAAATATTAAAATAGTCTATTATAACTACAAGTTTTTTAATTATTATTTTGAGATGGAGTCTTGCTCTGTCATCCAGGCTGAAGTGCAGTGGCGCTATCTCAGGTCACTGCAACCTCCACCTCCTGGATTCAAATGATTCCCCTGCCTCAGCCTCCCAAGTAGCTGGGACTACTGGTGCATGCCACTATGCCTGCCTACATTCTGTATTTTAAGTAGAGATGGGGTTACACCATATTGACCAGGCTGGTCTTGAGCTCGTGACCTCAGGTGATCTGCCCACCTTGGCTTTCCAAAGTGCTGGGATTACAGGCATGAGCCATTGCACCTGGCTATTATAACTACATGATTCTTTAGTTAGCCCCACGGTAACCACAAGAAATAAACTGCAGCAGACACACAAAAAGAAAGAGAAAGGAGTCAAAACTTAGTACCGCAAAAAATCATCAACCCACAAAGGTAAACAGCAAGAGAGGAGCAAAGGAACAAAGAGTCCACCAAACAGTCAGAAAATTACTAATAAAATGGCAGGAATAATAACCTTGAATGTAAATGGATTAAATTGTCAAATTAAAAACTATAGAATGGCTGAATGGATTAAAAAAAAAAAAAAAAAGACCTAACTAAATGCTAGCTACAAGAGATTCATTTCACCTATAAGAACACATATAAACTGAAAATGAAGAAATGGCAAAAGATAGTCCATGCTAATGGAAACAAAAAATGAGCAGGAGTAGCTATGCTTATATCCACAAAAATGGATTTTAAGACAAAAACGGTAAAAAGATATAAAAAGGGTTATTAATGATGAAAGTATTTATTCAGCATGAGAATGCAACAATTGTAAATATATGTGCACCCAACACTGAAGCACTCAAATATATAAAGCAAATAATAGTAGATCTAAAGGGAGAGATAGAGTCCAGTACAACAATACTCCTAAATAACCAATGGGTTAATGCAGAAATTAAAAGGAAAATTTTAAAATTTCAGATTTGATCCAGCAATCCCACTACTGGGTATCTACCCAGAGGGAAAGAAGTTATATGAAAAAGATACTTGCACACGCATGTTTATAGCAGTACAATTTGCAACTGCAAAAATGTGGAACCAACTCAAATGTCCATCAATCAACAAGTGAATAAAGACACTGTGGTGTATATATACATATATATATATATAGATAGATAGATAGATATATCTATACACACACACACACACAATGGAATACTACTCAGCCATAAAAAGGAATGAATTAATGGCATTCACAGTAACCTGGATGAGATGGGAGACTATTATTCTAAGTGAGAGTAACTCAGGAATGGAAAACCAAACATTGCATGTTCTCAGTCATAAGTGGGAGCTAAGCTATGATGATACAAAGGCATAAGAATGACACAATGGACTTAGGGGACTCGGTGGAAAGGGTGGGAAAGGGCTGAGGGATAAAAGACTACAAATAGGGTGCAGTGTAAACTGCTTGGGTGATGAGTGCAGCAAAATCTCACAAATCACCACTAGAGAACTCACTCATGTAACCAAACTCCCCCTGTTCCCCAATAACTTATGGAAATAAAAAATGTAAAATAAACTAAGAACAAAAAAGAAATGAAAATGGAAGCTCAACATACTAAAACCTATGGAATATAGCAAAATAATTTCTAAGAGAGGAGTACATAGAAATAAATTACTATATCACAAAGGTGGAATGATCTCAAACAGCCTAATGTTTAAGAACCAAGACTGTGAAACTTCTAGAAGGAAAAATAGGGGAAATGCTTCATGACACTGGACTGAGCAATGTATTTTTGGACAAGATCTCAAAGGCAAAGACGACAAAAGCAAAGATTGACAAGTGGGATTACATCAAACGAAAAAGCTCCTGCACACCAAAGGAAATCATTAACAGTGAAGAGACAATTTAAAGAATGGGAAAAATATTGCCAACTATTTAACTGATTAGGGGTTCACAGTCAGAATATATAAGGAACTCAACTCCATAAAAATATCTGATTAAAAAACAGGCAGAAGATCTTAATAGATATTTCTTAAGAGAATACATAAAAATGGCAAACAGGTATATGAAAAAATATTCAACATCACTAATTATCAAGGAAGTGAAAATCAAAAACACAATGAGATATCACTTCACTTTAACTAGAATGATTATTTCCAAAAGACAAAAGATAACTAGTGTTGGCAGGAATGTAAATTAGGACAGCCACTATGGAAAATAGTATGGAGCTTCCTCAAAAAACTAAACATAGAACTACCATATTATCCAGCAATTCCATTACCAGGTACATATCCAAAGGAAAGGAAATCTGCATGTTATAGAGATATCTGCACTTGCATATTTATGGCAGCAGTATTCACAATTACCAAGATAGGGACTCAAGCTAAATGTTCATCAATGAATAAACAGGTAAAGAGAATGTGATATACATGTACAGTGGAATACTATTCAGCCATAAAAAATAAAATTATGTTATCTGTCCATGGATGTACCTGAAGGACATTTTGTTAAGTGAACTAAGCCAGATACAGAAAACCAAATAGTGCATGTTCTCACTCATATGTAGAATCTTTAAAAAATCCATCTCATATAAGCAGTGAATAGAAAATTGGCTACCAAAGACTGGGGAAGATAAGGAGGAGGATGGGTTGAGGGAGGTTGATCAATGGGCGCAAAGACACAGTTATAAAAGAAGTGTAAGTTCTGGCATCCTATTGCATGGTAGGATGACTAAAAGTGAATGATAAGGTAGTTATATATTTCAAAATAGCTAAAAGAGAGGATTTTGAATTTTCCCACCACAAAGAAATCACGAGTGTTTTAGGTGATGGATATTCTAACTACCCAGATTTGAATATTACTCAATATATACATGTATGAAAACATGACATCGTACCACCTAAATACGTACAATTATTATGTATCAATTAAAATAAAAAATAAAGAAAGAAAGAAAAGTAGTAAGGACAGCCACCAACATTATGAAAATAACCTTCTCAGAACTTTGGAAATTAATGAAAACTTTGTAGCTAATCATAGAGCATTTATACAAGAAACGAAGTTGAATTGCCAAGAACATAGTATTTTAACCTGGCCTGCTCCCACTCTTCTCTTCTCAGCTTGGACGCCGGGGAAACCAACAGCCTTGAAACGATGGTAGTTGTGAAACCGGGAGCCTACTAGCCACTTACTGATCGGATAGAATAGGTTTGGAGCTCCCCAAAATGCCCTTGTGCAAAAATTTGTTATAATTTTCCCTGTGGCAGCTCTCTGGAAAGGCTGAAACCCTTATTTGATCAATCTCAGAGCTCACTCTGTGTGAACAGTTCTATATTGAGAGCATTGGTTAGAAATAGTAGCAATCGTTTATTTAATATTATAGCTGCCTGAGGCAATGATATCAATTGCAGTTAACAAGAGACTGACCAAAAAGAGAAAACTCAGGAATGATATATTTTCATAGGGACTCTGAGAAGCTCTGACATATTTTTAAGAATATAGGAAGCCACACACATATCCGGGGCTACCTTTGTGTTTAGGAAAAACCTAGTAAGGTTGATTTTGAGGCTCTGCTTGCCCATGAAGCTCTACACAGAAAGTGAAGGCTAAGGAGAGTTGTAAGCTGCCCAGAGAAGCAATGAAGGCATGCCCCCACACACATGCGCATGCACACACGCGCGCACACACACACACACACACACACAAATGCTGAGGGCCATGGCAAAGCCTGGAGGAAGGTTTACCAGTTCAGAGCACTTAAGTAAATCTCTCTCTGATCATCAGCTAAATCCCAAGCTAACTGACCAGAGATTTCAGTCACTGTATACAAAAAATGTAGACTTTACAGATTTATTCCGATGACAACAACAAAACATGGTGGGGAGAGGTAGGATTCTGACTTCTGGTTATCTTATTTTAAATGTCCAGTTATCTACAAAAAATTATGAGGCACACAAGGAAACAGAAAACTATGGCTCATACATAGAAAGAAAATAGCAGTCAATAAACACTTCTCTGAGCAACCAAAGACATTGCATTTACTAGATAAAGATTTTAACAGCTATTTTTCAGAGCTAAACTTAACTGTGTTAAGTTCAGAGAACTAAACTTCACTGTAATGGTTAATACTGAGTGTCAACTTGATTGGATTGAAGGATACAAAGTATTGATCCCAGTTGTGTCTGAGAGTGTTGCCAAAGGAGATTACCATTGAGTCGTGGTCTTGGAAAGACAGACCCACCCTTAATCTGGGTGGGTACAATCTAATCAGCTGCTAGTGTGGCTAGAATGTAAGCAGGCAGAAAAGTGTGAAAGTAGAGACTGGTCTAGCTTCCCAGCCTACATCTTTCTCCGATGCTGGATGCTTCCTGCCCTCCAACATCAGACTCCAAGTTCTTCAGTTTTAGAACTCGGGCTGGCTCACCTTGCTCCTCAGCCTGCAGATGGCCTATTGTGGGACTTTGTGATCGTGTGAGTTAATATTTAATAAACTTCCCTTTATATATACCTATTCCATTAGTTCTGTCCCTGTAGAGAACCCTAATATGTTAACCATGCCTAAAAATATGAGATTCATGTCCCACCAAGTACAGCATAGCAATAAAGAGATAGAAATTATATATATTAATGAAAACCAAATAGAAATTCTGGAATTGAAAAGGATAATAATAGAAATGTTTTAAAATCACTAGAAGGTCTTATTTTGGATTAAACTATACCCTCCACCAAATTCATATGTTACAGTCTTTAACCCTGGTATCTCAGAATACGACTTTCTTTGGAAACAGGGTCTTTACAAAGGTAATCAAGTTAAACAAATGTTATTAGGGTAAGCCTTAATCCAATAGGACTAATGTTTTTATAAAAAGTAGAAATGTAGAGACAGACACACACAAAGACAACCACACGGGAACATAAAAGCAGATACCAGGGTGATGTGTACATAAGCTAAGAAACACTGAAGATTGCTGATGAACCACCAGAAAAGAGAGGCATAGAACAGACTCTTTCCAACAGCCCTCAGAAAGAACTAACCACTCTGCCAACACCTTGATTTCAGACTCTGGGTCTCCAGAATTAAGAGACAATAAATATTTGTCGTCTAAGCCACCCCGTTTATGGTACTTTGTAATGGCAGTCCCAGCAAGCTTGTACAGGGCTCAACAGCAGATTTGAGCAGGCAGAAGAAATATTCAGCTAACTTGAACTTCAGTTGAAATTACCTAGTCTAAGAAACAATAAGAAATAAATAATAAAGAAAAAATAAACAAGACTTTACAGACCTGTGGGTCACCATCAAGCATACCAAAATATACATAATGGAGTTTAAAAAGGGAAGAACAGAAAGAAAAAGATAAAAAACAGTATTTCAAGAATTAATGGCCTCAATCTCCCTAAATTTAATAAGCAATCTTTATACATTCATGAAGCTCAGTGAAATTTAAGGAGGATAAACTCGAAGATATTTACAAAAAGACAGAAAGTCATGCTGTCCAAAGACAAAGACATAATCATAAAATCAGCAAGAGAAAAGTGACTTGTCATATAAAAGAGATCCTCAGTAAGATTTATAACTGACCATTCATCAGAAACTACAGAGGCTAAAAGGAACTAGGAAAATATACTCAAAGGAACATTGGGAAATAATTGGGAAATATACTGAAAGAAAACGAATGTCAACTGACAGTTCTATATGCAGCAAAACTATCCTTAAGAAATGGAAAAATTAAGATTCCCAAATAAGTGAAAGCTTAGAGAGTTTGTTCCCATTAGAACTGTGCCACAAGAAATATAAAGGGAGTCATTTAGACTAAAAGGAAAGGACATTGGACAGTAAATAAAATTCACATAAAGAAAGAGCACTGTTAAAGACGATTACATATGTAAACATAAAAGTCAGTACAAATATATTTTGGTTTTCAATTGTTTTTTTTTTTTCTCCTATATAATGTAACTGACAATTGCATGAAACAGTAATTATAAAATTGTGTTGATGAACTTATAGTGTATAAAGAAGTAATTTGACAATAATAACAAAAAGGGGGAGAGAATTGAGCTATACAGAAGCAATTTTCATGTGTTGTTAAAATTAAGTTGTAATCTGAACTAGATTGTTTTAAATTAAGACATTAATTGTAATTCCCAGAACAAGGATTTAAAAAACACTCAAAACCTCTTGTAAAAGAAATAAGTGAATTATAATGGTTTACTAAAAGTATTTATTTAACACAAAACATTAAGTACTTGAAGAATAGATGGTAAAATAAGAAATATGTCATAGAAAAGAGCAACATAGCAGATGGAAATTCTACTTTATTAGAAATTACATTAAGTATAAATAGACCAAATGCTCCAATCAAAAGACAGAGATTAGCAGAGTGGATTAAAAAAACATGAACTCACCGTCTACTGTCTGTAAGAGATACACTTTAGATTCAAATAGGTTGAAAATAAAATGATGCAACATTTTATTTAAAAAAAGAGCTTGAGCAGCTCCCTTAATAGCAGAAGAAAATAGACTGTTGGCCAAAATGTGTTCCTTGAGGCAATGAAGGATATTTTATTATGATAAAATTGTAAATTCACCAGAATGGTATTAAAAATGATAAATACATATGTCCCCCAAAACAGAACTCTAAAATACAAGTAAAAACTAACAGCACTGGTGGTCAAAATAGACAATTAAACAATAATTATTGGTAACCTTTTAATAACCCCCTTTTGATAATAGAAAGAACAACCAGGCAGAAGACCAACAATGAAAAAGAAGATTTAACACTATAAATCAACTAGAGATAATGACATCTATAAAACCCCAACCAACAACAACAGAACACATATTCTTTTCAAAAGTACATGAAATATTTTGCAGGACAGAATATGTTAGACCATAAAGCAAGTCTCAGTGAATTTAAAGTAATTGAAACTATAAAAAGAATGTTGTCTGAATACAAGGGAATTAGAAATTAGTAACAAAAGAAAATTCAGGAAATTCACAAATATATGAAAATTTAAAACCACAAGTCTACATAACTAGTGTATCAAAGAAAAAAACACAGATAAATTTAAAAAATCATTTGAACTAACAAAAACAAAAACAGAACATACCAAAAGTAATGGGATCGAGCAAAACAATGCTTACAGAGAAATCTATAGGTGTAAATGCCTATATATTTTTTAGAAAGCTCAATTCAGTTACCTAACTTTTCCCTTCAGAAACCACAACAATAAAAGCAAACTAAACCAAAGCAAAAAGAAAGAAGGAAAACAAATAGAAAAAACAAATGGAGAATAAAAGACAATGGAAAAAAATCAACAAAATCAAAAGTTGGTTCTTTAAAAAGTTTAACAAATATAAAAAACTTTATCTAGATTGACCAAACACACACACACGTGAGCACACACACACATGCACGCGCGTGCACACACACACACACAGAGAATTTAAATACCTTAAATACTAATATCAGAAATGAGAGGGGATCCCTACTGACCTTAAGAAATAGAAAAGTTATAGGAAAATACTATTAATAATTGCATGCCAAATATTAGATAATCTAAATAATATGGACTAATGTCTGGAAAGACTCAAACTGCTGAAACTGAATGAAAAAGAAACAAAAAAATGGAATAAACCTAAAACAAAGTGAATTAGTAGTCCAAAAAACTTCTGCCAAAAAAAAGTTCACACCCCAATGACTTCAGTGTAGAATTGCAACAAATGTTTGAAGAAATACTAACAGTTTGTCACCAACTTTTCCAGCTCTATCCTACTTATTTCATAAGGCTAGTATTTTTCTCATACCAAAAGCAGGCAAAGATATCATGTGAATACATAGGCAAAAATCCTCAATAAAATACTAGCAAAAAAACCCAGCAATCAATAAAAAGTATTATATGCTATGACCAAGGGAGATTCATTCTAAGAATGAAAGATTAGTTGAATATATGAAAATCAATAATTGGAATACAGTTTACTAGCAGAATAAAGGAAAAAAACTTCACACTATCACCTCAATAGACAAGGAAAAATTGTTTGATGAAATATACCTAAAACACTCAACGAACCCTTCAAAAACACTCAATTCAGAAAAGTATTAAATCTGATAAGAGTTACCTAAACCAGATTCTTGAATTTGATTGAGAATTCTGAAGTTTGGAAATCTGATAACCATTTCAGATTCTGAAATTTGATAAGGGCATCTGTGAAAAATTCACAGCTAACACCATACTTATTCTTAATGGTAAGAGACTAAATGTTTTCTACTTTAGGTGAGGAATAAAATAAAGATGTCCTCTGTCACCACGTATATTCAACATTGTATTGAAAGCTGTAGCCAGGACAATTAGGCAAAAAAACAAAAAATAAAAGTCATTCTAATTGAAAAGAAAGAAAGAAAACTATCTCTATTCAAAGATGAAATAACCTTGTACATAGAAAATTTTAAAGAAACAGGAAAAAAAAATCCAAACCAGAATAAATGAAGTCAGCCAGGTCCCTGGATGAAAGATCAATATGTAGAAGTTAATTATATTTCTATACACATGAAATGATCATTCCAAAAATAAAGAAAAAATCCTTATATAAAATCATCAAAATGTTATTAGAAATAAGTTAATAAAAGGATTGAAAAAATCATAGACTAAAACTCCAAAGCTTCATTGAAAGAAATTAAGGAATATCTAAATAAATGAAAGACATTTTATATTTATGGAATGGAAGAGTTAATATTGTTAAGAAGTGAATACTTTCTAAACTCATGTGCAGATTCAATGCAATGTCTGCCAGTATTTCAGTTTTCGCAGAGACTGATAAGCTTATCCTAAAATTCATATACAAATTCAAAGGAGCCCATACAATCTTTAAAAAGAACAAAGCTGATGGGCTATACTTCCCAGTTTCAAAATTTTCTATAAAGCTACAGTAATAAAAAAAAAAATCAACCAAAGTGTGGTTGTACTCACACAAAGGTAAATATATGGATTAATGGAATAGAATTAAGAGTTCAGAAACAAACTCCTTCCTTCCCCTCTCCCTCCCTCCCTCCCTCCCTCCATTCCTTCCTTCCTTCCTTCTCTTCCTCCCTCCTTCTCCTTCCTTCTCTTCCTCCCTCCTTCTCCTTCCTTCCTTCCCCCTCCCTCTCTCCCCTCCTTCCTTCCTTCCTCCCTTCCTTTCCCTTCCTTTCCTTTCTCCCTCACTCCCTCCCTCCCTTCCTTCCTTCTCTTCCCCCTCTCTTCCGCTTCCCCTTCCCTTCCCTTCCCTTCCATTTCCTTTCCCTTCCTTTCCCCTCCCTTCCCTTCCCTTCCCTTCCCTCCCTCCCTCCCTCCCTCCCTCCCTCTCTTTCTTTCTTTCTTTCTTTCTTTTTCTCTTTCTTTCTTTCTTTCTGTGACAGAATCTAGCTCTGTTGCCCAGGCTGGTGTGCAGTGACACAATCTNTTCCTTCCTTCCTTCCTTCCTTCCTTCCTTCCTTCCTTTCTTCCTTCCTTCCTTCCTTCCTTCCTTCCTTCCTTCCTTCCCTTTCTGAGACAGGATCTTGCTCTGTCACCTAGGCTGGAGTGCCGTCTCATGATTTCAGCCTCAGACTTCTGGGTTCAAGTGATCCTCTTGCCTCAGCCTCCCAAAGTGTTGGGATTATAGATGTGAGTCACCATGCTCCACCAACTCTTACATTTTCAATTTTTATTTTGACAAAGGCGCCAAAACAATTCAATAGGCAAAATAATAGTCTTTTCAACAAGTGGTCTTGGGGAAACTGAATATCCACATGCTGAAAAATGAAAAATTGGACTCCTATCTCATACCATATATAAAAATTAACTCAAATGAATTATGAAGCTAAATGTAAGACCTTGAAGTACAAAATTCTTAGAAGAAAACTTAAGAGTCAGTTTCTCTGTGGGTCAGGTATGGTGACTGATGTCTATAATCTCAGCACTTTTGGAGGCTGAGGCAGGCAGATCACCTGAGGCAAGGGTTTGAGACCAGCCTGGCCAACATAGTAAAACCCTGTCTCCACAAAAAATACAAAAATTAGCCAGGCGTGGGGGTGTGCACCTGCAATCCGAGCTACTAGGGAGGCTGAGGCATGAAAATTGCTTAAACCCGAGAGGCGGAAGTTGAGGTTGTAGTGAGCTGAGAATGCACCACTGTACTCCAGTCTGGGCGACAGAGTGACAGTCTGTCTTAAAAAAAAAAAAAAGAAAGAAAGAAAGAAAAGAAAAGAAAAATTCTCTGTAACCTTGGATTAGACAATGGCTTCTTAGATATTACACCAAAGACAAAAACAACAAAACAAAATATAGACAAATGAATTTTATCACTTCAACAAAAGGTTTTTTTTTTTTAATGTGTGCTTCAGTGGACATTAATTGAAAAGAAAATCCATAAAATGGGAGAAAAGAATTGCAAATCACATATTTGATAAGAGATTTGTATCCAGAAGATATCTTACAACTCAACAATAACAACTTAAATAACCCAGTTTAGAAATGGGCAAAGGATCTGAATAGACATTCCTCCAAGAAAGATATGGAAATAGAGAATAAGTACATGAAAAGATGGCCACATTAGTCATTAGGGAAATTGCACACCAAAGCCACAATGACATACCACTTCATACTCACTTGGTAACTAGAATAAGAAAGATAGGCAATAACAAGCTAGTAAGGATTTGGAGAAACTGGAACACTCAGACATTGCTGTTGGGATTCTAAAATGTGTCACTCCTTTGGAAACAGTTTTGCCATTTCTCAAAATGTTAAATATAAGGTTGCTATATAACCCAGGAATTCCACTTCAAGGTATATTTATACCCAATTTCCTTGGGAATTGAGAACATCTCTTCAAACAAAAGCTTGTACATTAATGCTCATAACATTACTCATAAAAGCCAATATCTGGAATGATTCAAACATCCATCAACCTATATTGGATAAAAAAAAGTGATATACCAATACAATGTTATTGAGCAACAAAATGGCGTAAAGTGCTGATACTTGCTGTAATAAGGGGGAACTTGGAAAACATGTTAAGTGATGAAGCCAGACACAAAAGACTGTATGTTGTATGATCCCATTTATACAAAATGTCAATTAAATAAAATATATAAAGACAGAAAATAAATAGCTATTGCCTGAGGAATGTATTTGAAGATAGGGGATTTCGCTCTTTTGTTGCAAATGTCTAGGTATAATACATGTTAATGTATAGTCAATAAAGAATCTTTTTTCTGTTTTAACGTTTTCTTTTTTGTACTTGTACACTTACTTTTTTCCAGGGGAAAATTTTTAAAAGCATATCAAGATTCATCCCACCAAAAATTATCTCATTGAGATTTGTGCTCACATTATATTTTATTTTCAAATTCATATGAAGAATGTTAAAATATTGATATTACATATTTTTATCCATCCATTCAAATGGAGGACATCTCTCCATTTAGTAAATGTTAAAACTGCATATCTCTATAGGGAAAAAAAACCAACCATTATACTACAAACGAAGAAAAAAAGAGAAAGCAGCAAAGAGTCATTAAAAAACACAAACGTTTAAAATATAGTTACAGAAATTGGACTTAACATTTCAGTAATAACAATCCACATGAAAAGGCATGCTTATTAAATATTAAACAACAAAGACTCTTAGATGTGTTTGAAAAAGTTTGCCTATGTATTATTTGAAGAAATACCCATGAAATAAGACTAAAAATAAAGGTATCTGCAAATATAGAACAGAAAATCATATAGTAAACTAAGCATTGTTTGAATAATAATAAGAGATAAAATAGATTTGGGGACCAAAAGCATTATAAAAGAGATATGTTAGTATTGATAAATTATGATATAGACAATAACGATAAAGCAGTCACAAATATGTATGTATTAAAAGAGAAAGCATCAAAACATATAAAGCAAGTATTTGCTCAGTAACTTCTTAGTCTTTGAAAATAAATATAGCTGTATTAAAAACAGATAAAATTATTCATAAACTGATATTATAAAAATATATTGAATGTTCTATACTATAAACAGGGTATAGAGAATTCTTATAATTTTATGTTGCTTCAGCATCCATGTTGAATATAGTTTTCACTGGCTTATGCTAGAAGCAGGGCTTAGTCACTCTTGACTAAGCAGTTTGCAGTTATTCAGTGTCGTCAAGCCAGTTATCTGCCTTCTACAGTTACCTCCTGGTGACCACTTCTCTATGGAACAGCTAAATACAACCTACTTGACTCATCCAACTAATCTCCACCCACCACGACCCCACATGGACTGTGCAGCAGATATGATGTAGTGACCACCTGTCAGTCACAGCATGACTCTGGGGAACTCGTGTCTGTTTGCTCCAAACTGGACCATTAGAACCTGCTTGGGTAACACCCTGGACCCCAATGAAGGATCTGGCTCACAAGTGTATCAGGGGAACCCACCCCCAATATTTCAATGTAGGTTCTTTCTATTTTCTGTAAGTGTCAGCTGGTCTGAGAAGTAAACAGAAAGAGTACAAAGAGAAGAATTTAACAGCTGGGCCTCTGGGGGTCAGATCGCCTATTGGTAGGACAGTGATACCCCCAAGTCGCAAAACCAGCAAGTTTTTATTAGGGATTTCAAACGGGGAGGAGGCGTACGAACAGGGAGTAGGTTACATGCTTCAAGAGGCAAAACACAGAGCAAAGATCACATGCTTCTGAGGAAACAGGACCAGGGCGAAATCAGAAACTCCTGATAAGGTTCTATGTTCAGTGGTGCACATATTGTTTTGATAAACATCTTAAGAGAAAACAGGTTTGAGAGCAGAGAACCTATCTGACCTCAAATTTACCAAGGCCTGGGGTTTCCCAATCCTAGAAAGTCTGAGAGTACTACAGGAGACCAGGGCGTATCTCAGTCGTTATCTCAACCACATAGGACAGACACTCCCAGAGCGGCCATTTATAGACCTCCCCCCAGGAATGCAATTCTTTTCCTAGGGTCTCAGTATTATATTCCTTGCTAGGAAAAGAATTTAGCGTTATCTCTCCTACTTGCATGTCTGTTTATAGACGCTCTGCAAGAAGAAAAATATGGCTCTTTTTGCCTGACCCCATGGGCAGTCAGACCTTATGGCTGTCTTCCCTTGTTCCCTAAAATCGCTGTTATTCTGTTCATTTTCAAGGTGCACTGATTTCATGCTGTTCAAACACACGTTTTACAATCAATTTGTACAGTTATCTCAATCATCACGGGGTCCTGAGGTGACGTACATCCTCAGCTTACGAAGATAACAGGATTAAGATATTAAAGACAGGCATAAGAAACTATAAGAGTATTATTAGGGAAGGGATAAATGTCCATGAAATCTTCACAATTTATGTTCCTCTGCCACAGCTCCAGCTGGTCCTTCTGTTCGGAGTCCCTGACTTCCCACACCACCAGTGTCTCTCTCTCTACCTTCCCATCAGCAGTTTGAGCACACATATCCTGAATGGCTCCCAATTTCCAGCTGGCCCTGCAAGGCATGCTTCCCTCCTCTCTGAGATCTGTAAGTAATAAACCATCTCTGCTATTTCAAATGTTTTGAGTCACTGCCTATGTGTCTCACCCAACTGACAAACCTGGACCTAAATTCTTTCCCAACTGGGGCTCTCCTAGAGAGTGGCTATATTAGTGGGAATAAACGGAGTACAGGTCAGACAAGAGCCACAAGGACGTCCACCAGAATCAATTAGTTTCCTGTGAGAAGCATACCAGGTCACAGGTCGGACAGTTAGGCATTAGGCTGTCCACCAGGATAAAGTAGCATCCTGTGAAAGGCAGGTTATAAACATCCAGTACCAAATCCCTGGAACCCTGTAAAGACAGGGCTCAAGCTTACAGCCACTCTCCGCAGAGAGACAGACCTCAAGAGCAAATTAGGAAAAAAAAATACAGCCTGGGGAATGTGCATTTTTTCCAAATGTTGGAGGAATATTTCCTAGCAAAAATAAATACTCAACCATTTAAACATTTTCAAATACTCTCCTGATAATGATACAAATAAGAATTTAAAACTGTAATTACAGATTATTTAGAAATTGAGGTCAATGTAACAGTAGAAACCTAGAAATAACTTCAATGGTCATCAGCTGTAGAATATATCAGGAAGTTATGGTACAAAGAATAAATGTAAATTGTGTATGTTTCATGTTATTAATTACTTTGCAGTTATTTGTTAAAATAAGGCAATATCTATGATGGATTGGAAAGCAACTGACATTATATACTAATCAAAAAATTAATACAGATGAATAAACGTATGTTTGACCTAATTTTTGGAAAAATCTGTATGTGTACATATTCTTTTAAACAAAGGGTATCATGGATCAATACCCACCAAATCACTACCAATAGATACATTGAGGAGGGAGGAAAACTCATAAATTTTGCTATGGGAACTTCTATATTGGTTGGATTGTTTTATTACGTATCGTTTTTATGTTTCTAATTGTTGAATGAAAAATAATTTCAAAGAGAAGGACTGAGGAGTGTGAGAATGTCCATCAAACTATATACAGCCAAAGACTATTTCCTGGCTCTTAACGTTTTGAATTATTATATAAGAATAAATGTGTGGAAAAATAGGAATGCTTTTACACTGTTGGTGGGAGTGTAAATTAGTTCAACCATTGTGGAAGACAGTGGTTGAAGACAGTGATCAAGGATCTAGAACTAGAAATACCATTTGACCCAGCGATCCCACTACTCGGTATATACTATACTCGGTATGCTACTATAAAGACACATACACACATATGTTTATTCACAATAGCAGACTTGGAACCAACTCAAATGTCCATAGACTGGATTAAGAAAATGTGGCACATACACACCATGGAATACTATGCAGCCAAAAAACGGATGAGTTAACGTCCTTTGCATGGATATGGATGAAGCTGGAAAGCCATCATTCTAAGCAAACTATCACAAGGACAGAAAACCAAACACTGCATGTTCTCACTCACAGGTGGGAGTTGAACAACGAGAACACAAAGACATAGGGTGGGGAACACCATGCTGCGGGGCCTGTCGGGGGTTGGGGGGCTGGGGGAGGAACAGCATTAAGAGAAATACCTAATGTGAATGACGAGTTGATGGGTGCAGCAAACCAACATCGCACATGTATACCTATGTAACAAACCTGCACGTTGTGCACATGTACTGTAGAACTTAAAGCATAATAACAAAAAAAGAATAAATGACATCAAATTAAGCCTTTGACTCAACAATCTTGAAAAAGAACAAAAAATATTTCTAAAGACAGCAAGGTGCTGGAAGTAAAAAGAGAAGCTAGATATAATTAGAGAAATATCATGTTATTATTTTTCTAGACTTTGCTGTTTTGCATTTTTTTTCTCCCCGAGACAGAGTCTTGCTCTGTCACCCAGCCTGGAGGGCAGTGGTGTGACCATGGCTCATTATAGCCTCAACTTCCCAGGCTCAAACGAACCTTCCACCTCAGTCTCCCTGAGTAGCTGGAACTACAGGCATGCACCACCACCCCTGTCTAATTAATTTTTCTTTTTTTTGTAGAGATGTGGGTCTCATTATATTGCCCAGTCTGGTCTTGAACCCCTGACCTCAAGTGATCCTCTCACCTTGGTCTCCCAAAGTGCTGAGATTACAGGTGTGAGCCACTGTGCTCAGCTGACTTTGCTTTTTGTGTTTAAAAAATGCCTTCATCTTGATTTCAAATTAAAGCTAAAAAACAAAATCGATTCTCCCTGTGATAAATGGGAAATTTAGCATCTTTGGCATTTTCATTCCTCCTCAATTTCTCAGTTATTATTTAAATAATCTGCTTTAAGATCCAGTTTATTATTAATGTTCTCATTATTTATTTTTTCTTTTAAGATTATTCTTGATACTTGCATTCAGTTCTATAAGCTATTATCGACAATGTTATGACTGAAATTGTAGTTTTTAGTGTGACTTAGTTCTTATTTTGTTTAAATCATATATTTCCTACTTTCAATATCATTGATATTGACATATATCACATTTTATATTTTCTTTTCAAGAAGAATAAATGTATAGAACGTTTTTAAATCCTTGCAAGCCTAATAATGTCATTATTTCCCCCCAATATTTTGACTGTTTCTGGCAATATGAATTCAAACTGAAAATTGATTCATCACTGGGCAGATATACTAACATAGGAAACACATGTTATATACCAGTTTTGTTTTTCTTGGATCCAACAGCTTAAGGGCTTTATGTTTATGAATGTATTTAACATGAATGTATTTAACATAAAATGCCATTTCATACATGCTGGCATTAGTGAATTTAATTCCTTAAGAAGAAGGAAATATTTATGCTTTATTTATGTGAGAGGAAAGAAGTATTTATATCTATTAATTAAACATTGGTTTATAATAATATAGCTCATGAAATGTCCAGTTTAAAATTTTTTTTTTTTTCTTTTGAGACAGAGTCTCGCTCTGTCATCCAGGCTGGAGTGCAGTGGCCAGATCTCAGCTCACTGCAAGCTCCACCTCCTGGGTTTATGCCATTCTCCTGCCTCAGCCTCCCGAGTAGCTGGGACTAAAGGCGCCCGCCACCTCGCCCAGCTAGTTTTTTGTATTTTTTAGTACAGACGGGGTTTCACCGTGTTAGCCAGGATGGTCTCGATCTCCTGACCTTGTGATCCACCCGTCTTGGCCTCCCAAAGTGCTGGGATTACAGGCTTGAGCCACCGCGCCCGGCCTAGTTTAAATTTTTTATCAGCTAATAAAAGGAAGATAATATTGAATAAATAAAATTACCATTTGATCATGCATTTAATCATTACCTGTTTATTATAACCTCTAGGTGCCTAGAACTGCTTAAAACACTGGAAATATCATTCTTTCAATTAATGATATTTCTAAGATATGCCACCACTAATTCAAATGATCTTTCAGAGAAGAAAAAGAAAATCATAGTGTGATGGTACCACAATTCACTCTAAGCTATTTTGGGGTCATCTCTTAATGCGTATGTACGATGTTTGACTGACTATATGTTCACAACTCTTTCATCCAGCACAATTTCTTTTGCTGTGACTACAACTCTAGTTCAAATTCAGAAAAAATTAAGTAGTAACTACCTTTTACTTGTTTACTTGTTTTCAGGTCATTTGCCAACTATTTTCAGATTCTTTGCCTACTATTTTAAAATTACCAGCCTTGTTATTCTACTATAAACCAAACAGACATTGTGCTAGGTTCTATAGCATGTAAGATTAAAAAGACCATTTCTGTTTATAGAGCGCTTACAACAGAGATAAAGAAAACTGCTATTTATACACAAATAAGCATATTTAAAGTTATGACTTTTAATAATCATGAAAGAAAAAAGTGTATCATAGTATTAAGAAAACAAAAAGAATTTATAATGTACTACTAAAACACTTCAATGGCCTCCCATAGGAAGAAATTACAACTACTTAGCTGACATTAAATTTCTTTCATGTATGTTCCTAACTTACCATCCCAATCTCTTGTCCTAGTTTCCTAATTATATACCTTAGTAAAACCAATCTTTTATTGAACCCCAAGTACATTTTGTTCTTTTCTGCCTTTATGCTTTTGTCCCTCTTAAACTGTCTCTCTCAAAGGCCCAGTAAAAATCTTACTTCCTGCACTAATTCTCTCCATTTACCTCTGAGAAGCGCTAGTAAAGCATATTTCTCTCATAGTAAAATAGAATGATTAAATTTGGGCTTCTGTTTGCTGGTTATGTGTGCACACACATACACAAATACACCCTCACACATGTGTAGTGCTTCCTATTCATTGGCATTTAGGGTAGTGCTTTATAGAGAACAGGTACAAGTACTTAATAAATATTTAATTTCTTGATTGGCATATGTTTTCGTCGACAAGTTTTTCTGGATTTGTCTGATAAATGTATTTTTAAAATAAATACTGCATTGCTGTGTCCTTTCATCTTTCTTTCATTGTTACTCACAGTTTATGATCCCAACCTGGCTGTGACTGAGAGTGTCTTCAGGCAAGCTCCATTCACTTCAACATTTCTATTTCTGTTCTTCAATGACTCTTTTATTCCCTTTCTTTTCCCCAAAATGAAATCAGCTTACGCTTCCCATTTTTAATGATTATTTTCATTTGCATTCAGTAGTCATTCTTTCTGACTCAGTTGGCACTTAAAAGATCTGCCTTCAATGTGAGAAGCCTGCAATGAGCCTACTTTACAAGTGAAAACGCTAACCATTTATTTCTTTTCATGCATGTTTTCATTAGAACATTAATTCCTTTAATATATAGCACTTCATCAGCATAAAACCTAGCGTTTGCTTTACCCATACTTGAACAAGTCTCCCTATTACTCATCTACGGTAAAGAAGATTTGTTTGTTTTCACTGGAATTTTAGCTAATCGACTATATACTTTCCTACAAATGGTTGCATTATTTTCACTTCATTATTCCCACTCCATCTCCCACTCCTAAATTCTCCATCAAAATGTACAGACCCATTCAACTATGTAGCTTTTGTGGGTGGTTGTGTATGTTTACTACAGAAAGTGGTTACAGAAAGTTACAGGAAGTTAACTCCCATACAGAAAAGTTTAAAAACAAAAAAGCACAGCTCAGTAGTTTACTACAATCGGAGGTTAGAAAACGATAGTGTCAGCATCAAAGAAACTTCCTGCCTGTGCCCTCTCAATCGCTATTCACTTTCCCCTACAAAGGTAACCATAACGCTAATTTTCTTGCTTTCCTTTGTAGTTTTATCTCCCAGGCAGGTATCCCTAAATACTATAGTTTAAATGAAATCATATGATATGTGGTATTTTGTAGCAGGCTTCTTTTCCTCAACAGTAGGATTGTGGGATCTATTCACATTGCTGAGTGCAGCAGTAATTCATTCACATGCAATCTTCTTCTATAGTTTTCTGTTGATAAACAGAATGCAATATATTAATCCATTCCACTGCTAAGGAACGTCTTGGTTTTTTTCCCTAGTTTTAGTTTACAAATACTATTATTATCTATCTATCTATATATATATATATATTTTTTTTTTTTTGAGACGGAGTCTCGCGCTGTGTCACCCAGGCTGGAGTGCAGTGGCGCGATCTCGGCTCACTGCAAGCTCCGCCTCCCAGGTTCACGCCATTCTCCTGCCTCAGCCTCCGAGTAGCTGGGACTACAGGCGCCCGCCACCACGCCCGGCTAGTTTTTTTTTTTTTTGTATTTTTAGTAGAGACGAGGTTTCACCATGTTAGCCAGGATGGTCTCGATCTCCTGACCTCGTGATCCACCCGCCTCGGCCTCCCAAAGTGCTGGGATTACAGGCTTGAGCCACCGCGCCCGGCTATTATTATATATTTTTTTACCATGCTTCTTCAGACACATAAAATTTGTTGGTTATTTACCCAGGAATAGAATTGCTAGATTATAAATTATTACACATTGGCTCAGCATTTGCACATACTGTCAAACAATTTTGCAAAATATTAGTACCAGTTTATATAATTTCACCAACCCTGCAGGGAATTCCATTTGTCCCAGATCCTTGTAAATCTTTGGAGTTGTCATTCTTTTCATATTTAGCAAGTCTGGGTGTAGATATCTGTCTGTGATGGTACCTCACTGAACTTTTAATATACATTTACTTGGTGACACACAAAATTGAATATTTATTCACATACGTGCTGTTGGCATACACACTTTTGTTTACTGTCTGGATCTTTTGCCCAGTATTCTACTGGTTTGCCTGTCTTTTCCTTGATCTGCAATTTTGTTGTTGTTGTTGTTTATTGTGGACATACATCATTTTTCAGTTATACAAAACTTGTCCTGTAGTCTTCTGATGAACAGAAAGTCTTAATTTTAATGTGTCAAATCTAACAATCCTCTCAATTCTGTTTAGCAATTTTTATGTTCCTTTTGAGAAGGAACATGCTGACTTCACAAAGATACTCTCTTTATGATTTATTTTTCATTTAGATCAACAATCCACCTGAAATTGATTTTCATGTATGGTGATAGATACACATTGATTTTCAAAATTTTCTGCTTATGAATATCCATTTATCCCTAGGATAAATTATTTAAAAGTTCACACATACCCTAAAACTACTGAGCATTGTGACCTTTATGATAAATAAATTGCTAATACATGCATGGGTCTGTTTCTGATCACTGTTAAATTGGTCTAATTGTCTATCCTTCCTACCATCTCACATTTATCCTTGTAACTTGTGTTTTTACATTAGAACAAATCTTTACATTTTCTATTCTTCTTAAAGTGTGTCTTAGTTTTATTGCCATTTGCCTTTCCATATATTTTTTAGAATTATTTTGTTACTTTTCATAAAGATTCTATTAGAAATTTGTTTAGAGGTACAATAAATGTATTTTGAGGAGAACGGATACCATTAAATACTGTACTTCTAAGTATGACTCTGAGTTTTCTTCAAATTCTCTCAGTGTTTTATAATTTTTGCAAAAAAGTATGGCACATCTTTATGTTTATTGATAGTTATTTGATATATCAGATACTATTTTAAATGGTCTTAGAAGTTAGTTTCTAGCTACTTAAAAATCCAGTTAATTTTTGTATATCAACCTTATATCCAACATCTTCATGAAACTCTAACAGTTCATTTGTAGATTTTCTATATACACAATATAATCTACAAATAAAGACAGCTTCATTCCCTTCTAATCTTTATGCTTTTTATCGCCTCTGATTTTCTTACTTTACTGACTAGAACTGCCAGCACCATGTTGAACAAAATTGATTGTAATGACCACCTTTGTTTCCCTTCCAATATAAAAGGAAGTATTTTAGAATTTCACCATTAAAATGCAGTGCCTGTCAACTGCATCACAATAAGAAAATTTAAACTCGGTACTTAACGATTAGGCTCTAGCCTGCAGAATTAGAGCACAGGATTTTTAAAAGTTAATCATAGAATGCAGAAGATTCAGAACATTAATTAAGGCCAAGATTGCAAAGAAAAACCCTTATAAGGTAGTGGCAGAGGCTTTACAGGAAAGACATTGCATGTAAGAGTGACTCTAAAAGGGTTTTTCTTCTTGTCTTCTAGCATAGTTGAATTGAGGGGTGGAGGAGGGAAAAACAATAGAAGTCGTGTGCTTGCAGATCAGAGAATAAAAGACACTATTGGACGGGCGTGGTGGCTCAAGCCTGTAAACCCAGCACTTTGGGAGGCTGAGGCAGGTGGATCACGAGGTCAGGAGATCGAGACCATCCTGGCTAACACTGTGAAACCCCGTCTCTACTCAAAATACAAAAAAATTAGCCGGGTGTGGTGGCGGGTGCCTGTAGTCCCAGCTACTCGGGAGGCTGAGGCAGGAGAATGGCGTAAACCTGGGAGGCGGAGCTTGCAGTGAGCTGAGATCATGCCACTGCACTCCAGCCTGGGCGACAGAGCAAAACTCCATCTCAAAAAAAAAAAAAAAAAAAGACACTTTTGCCTTACTTTCCTGGCAATTTCCATGGTGCCCTCAATCCATGGCATCACTTCAAGTGAGCAAAAACGTTTCCAGTGGAGCTCCCATAGAAAGAAGCCATGGGATAACCTCTTTTTTCCAACTGGGCTATCCAGATGCAGTGTAGGAAAAGCGGCAATAAAGGTGCTGAACTCCTTGAATGGGGTGGAGACACTGGCTAAGAATTAAGAGTTGGCCGGGTGCGGTGGCTCACGCCTGTAATCCCAGTACTTTGGGAGGCCAAGGCCGGCACATCACGAAGTCAGGAAATTGAGACCATCTTGGCTAACGGTGAAACCCCGTCTCTACTAAAAATACACAAAAAAATTAGCCGGGCGTGGTGGCGGGTGCCTGTAGTCCCAGCAACTCGGGAGGCTGAGGCACGAGAAAGGTGTGAACCCGGGAAGCAGAGCTTGCAGTGAAGCCGAGATCAATCCACTGCACTCCAGCCTGGGCAACAGAGCCAGACTCTGTTTCCAAAAAAAAAAAAAAGAATTAAGAGTCAGTGTTTCTCCCAGATAATGACAGCAACATGGAGATACAGGCCCTAAAATGAGTCAAAGGAGACCACTGAAAGCCAGAGCTAGATGTACGGTTGTCGCTGAGTGATAGGGTCATACAAGCACTAAGAGATCAAAGGGGCTGAGCTGCTTGAAAGCAATCACTGTAATTCCCAAGAGACAGTGATGACCCACATTAGGAGTGGAAAACAAGAAGGAACAAGACATCACCATGATTGCCAGAGGAAATCAGGAGGACCACTTGTCCTGTTTCCCTCTCGTGTGTTACATCAGCTTCCACTTTGTACCCAAATGCTGCCCTGGAGAGAGGTGGAACACTGGGCTGGAAGAATACATAAGCACTTCTGATTGGGAACTCAGCTTCGAAAAAAATACTAGGCAGAGCGACTTAGGACAAAAAACTAATGTGTTTTCTCAAATAGTCTGAACAAATGGAGCTGACAAAGCCTGTGTTAAATTATCTTTGCTGACCTATACTTTTGTATGATGTCATCCACCCTATTGAAAGATGCTCCAAGAAAAGTGTTTTTTGTTTGTTTGTTTGTTTGTTTTTTGAGACAGAGACTTGCTCTGTCGCCCAGGCTGGAGTGCAGTGGCGCGATCTCAGCTCACTGCAAGCTCTACCTCCCGGGTTCACGCCATTCTCCTGCCTCAGCCTCTCAAGTAGCTGGGACTACAGGCGCCTGCCACCACGCCCGTCTAATTTTTTTGTATTTTTAGTAGAAATGGGGTTTCACCGTGTTAGCCAGGGTGGTCTCGAACTCCTGATCCACCTGGCTTGGATTCTCAAAGTGCTGGGATTACAGGCATGAGCCACCATGCCCGGCCCTCTAATAAAAGTTCTAAGAATAAATCTTTCTTTCTTTCTTTTTTTTCTGAGATGGAATGTTGCTCAGTTGCCCAGGCTTGAGTGCAGTGGCACGGTCTCAGCTAACTACAACCTCTGCCTCCCAGGTTCAAACAAGTCTCCTGCCTCAGCCTCATGAGTAGCTGGGATTACAGGTGTGCACCACCATGCCCTGCTAGTTTTTGTATTTTTAGTAGAGAAGGGTTTCCACCATGTTGGCCAGGCTGGTCTCAAACTCCTGACCTCAGGTGATCTGCTCCCCTCAGCCTCCCAGAGTGCTGGGATTACAGATGTAAGCCACCACACCCAGTCAGAAATTCATCATTGTTTCTGAGGTGGTTGCAGACATCCTTATTTTGTTATTACATTCTCCAATGTTCCCATTATGAGAACCCCTAAGAAAGACTGCTGTCTTATTTTAAAACAAGAAGCAACCTTTGCCAATTTTCTCTCTTTCCTTTTTTTTTATTGCCATTTTGGATTCTGTAATTGACAATGGGGCGCTCCTTTGAGAAGTGATCTAAATTGCTTTCATGCTTGCCAGAGCAGTAGGAGGAGGAAAAAAGTACCACTGTAGATGGGCAAAAAGAAATCAGCTGATGATAACATTTGTTAAAGGCTGAGTGTGATCTGGCTTGAGAGTTTAGAATCCCGAGAAGCCCTCACCAAAAAGAATGACGCTCACCTGTCCACTCTTTCCCAGGGTTCTTCATAAGTGCTCACACAGAGGATTGGAGGTACACCAAGAGAACTGAGAGAAATGGTCCCAGGCATGAGTCACAGGTTGTCACAGCTGGAGGAAGAGCAGGAACGCTGAGAGCGTCCCCTCCGAACCACTTTGGGCCCTCAGAAGGCTGAGAGTGGAGAAGAGCCTGCGAGAATCCCTTCGGGCCTCGCTGAGTCTAGAGACTCGGGAAGTGGGAGCTGAGAGACAGCCCCCTATATCCTGGACTTGCAGAAGGCTGAGGGAGGGGCAAAAGAACTGAGTAGAGATCCCCGGCCAATCAGATTTCAAGCCCTGCTGAAAGGACGTTTCTGATCCTGCCCATCTACCATCAGCAGCCAACCTGACACGGAACCTTACTAAAGCAAAGACAAGGACCACTCCCAGTTCAGTGACAGAAGATACTGGCTCAGCTAAGACCGCACCATTCTTCCTCCCCTCCCTCAGCAGCTTCGCAGGAGATGAATGTCTTTTTCTGAGTGTTTTGACTTCAGTTTTTACTATTTTATACACAATGTCTGACATACAAGAAAACATTTTGAAACTTCATGGAAAAGCAATAAAATTAGGCCCATGATCGAGAGGGTCTATAAAATCAGACCTGTGATGACTCAAATGGAACTATCAGACAAGGACTTTAAAAAAGAAAAATAAATAAAGAGGTGGAGAGTGTGCATGAACAGATGGGCAATTCTGGCAAAGCTCAAAATTATTTTTTTAAAAGCCAAAAGGAAATGCTACAAGTAAAAAATGTAATGTCAGAGAAAATGGAGGGAGGGAGGCGGACAGAGAGGAGAGAGAGAGAACATAGCCACGGAAACCGCTATCATGCTGAAAGCATTGACAATCATTCCTTCATAGCATCAAATATCCGGTCAAACATTCAAATATCCTATCAGATTTTGTTTACAGGTTGTTAAAATAAGTTTTACAAAGTATAGTGAAATTGCTTGGTTTGTTTTTTAAGGCTCTTTTATAGTTTTCCTTCCTTTTTTTTCCCCCCCTTTTGAAATTTCCAAGCTGAAGAATGGGGGCCAGTGTCCCCTGCAGTTCGGGTTTTGTGCATTCATGTCTGTGCTGTCATTTAACACGTGTCTCTGTGCTTCGTATTTCCTATAACCTGGCAGTCAGATCTAGATACTTGGTCAGATTCAATTTCAATTTTTTGAAGATAGTGCTTTATAGGCAGTGATGTGTACTTCCTTTATGATTCTTTGAATTTATTTTTTCTGGGAGAATATTTTGTATTTCTTTATTACCTCATGTGTATACGTCCCTAGCAAAATGAATTGAAAAGTTACCTATTTTAGTCAATCAATTTCAATTTGTGGGTGTTTATTTGCTTTTAAAGTTTTCATGCTAGATAATGTTTTGATTTTTTTTCTTTTTTCTCTGAATTAGTGAGTTTGACTCACTAATTTGTGGCTTTTTCACTGTGTTAATTTTTGTTTAACTTTTCTTTTGGGATTTTAGCTCCATTCTCCTTTCAATTTACCATTGCATTTGACAGAGAAATGATCAATCACCTTCACAAGCTAGACTTCCTTTGGAGTGAAGTCACTTTGGACTCTGCTGTCTTGAAGTTCAGTGACTCTGTCGAGGGTGGATGGGAGCTTCAGGACATGCTCCTCTGCAGTCCTGCTTCCATCTAGGCAGCTCTGGTTTCACTATGAGCCTGGAGGGCAGAGCCCTCCTTCCCTTGCTCAGGCTGGAAACAGGGTGTGCCTTGGAGACCTCTCACAGACAAGAACAGACTCTAAGATGGCAGTGGAACTAGCAAATGACATTCCTTTTCTTTAGTCTCAGAGGAAAAGAAAAAACCCGGAAAAATTATTTCAGCTGTGAAAAAAAAAAAAATCGGTTCATAAGTATCCCCGCTGCATTGAATACATACTTCAGTTAAATTTGTGATCCTGAATTTTGGCAATGAAAGATACTTTGATTAATCTTTATGTGCATCTGAGCACTAGAAACTATATAGATAGTAACATATAGCATAGATGGCAACTCTTTTCCAGCAGACTTGGATTTAGATGAGACTGCAAATTTCTAATCTAGTAGGATTAGTAAAGAGAAGGGAGATAAAACAGCAATCTATTTACAGTGATTCCTGTTATTAATAAAGCCTCAGAACAATTTATCTGACCCAATGGTATTCATACTAAATCTTCACTAAGTTGCACTTGCTGGCCATCCAGTGCATTCGGGCTCTGCAGGCCTTCCAGATCCTCAGTCCTGATAGGACTTAGGTGCAAATCCTCCTGTTCTACGGGCCAATAACCTTTTAAAAATTCCTTCTTAAGCCTCATATACATCAAGGTTTTTTGGCTGTCATTTCTACTTGCTTGTAATAAAAGTGTCAGAGCAGGGGAATACCAATAAAAAGGATGTACACAAAGGTAGGAACTGGGGAAAATAAAGTAGCATGAACATCAAGCAAGCTGAGTTTTTGATGATCCCATTATCTATGTCTCACTAAAAATTCTATGTATGCTGTAGGTATAACATGCAGATGTATTTGTAATATATAATGGAATATAATATATTGAACTAAACTTAATGATTTCTTCAGATATGCCTTTTTTAAAAAGTGCTCTATTTCACCAACAGCTTATTTTATTTATATCACCTGTGTATACATTCAGACTCAGGAAGGCAGTGCGTGAGAGTGGCTCTCAGTGCAGGTTCTAAAGTTAGACATTCAGAATCAGAATCTGGCTCTACCACATTAGTGGTATGAATTTGGGCAGCCATTAAATCATGTGCAGATTTCCTCCTCCAAAAATAAAGATGATATGAAATACACCTACTTTCTAAGGTTGAGAAAATCAAATTGCTATAAATGAATATATTGACTGTCGTCCTAATTTTAGGATAAGGGAGCACGCACAAGGGTTTAATAGCAGCCCAAATTTGTAATTTATATAATTCAAAATTAGCTGCAAAATTATGAATTATCTAGAATGAACTAGAACATGCAACCAGCTGTGTAGAATCCTATTGTGATGGATACAATATAATTCATTGGAATTCCAAAAGGGCTGCATGTTCAAATTATTATAAAAACCATGGCCAGGCGTGGTGGCTCATGCCTGTGGTGCCCACACTTTGGAAGGCTGAGGATGGCAGATCACCAGGTCAGGAGTTCGAGACCAGCCTGACCAACATGGTGAAACCCCATCTCTACTAAAAATACAAAAATTAGCCAGTTTTGGTGGTGTGCGCCTGTAATCCCAGCTACTCAGGGGGCCGAGGCAGGAGAATTACTTGAACCTGGTAGGCAGTGGTTGCAGTGAGCCAAGATCACAACACTACACTCCAGCCTGAGCAACAGAGACTCTGTCTCAAAACAACAACAATGACAAAAACAACAACAACAACAAACAAACAAAAAAACCCTACATCTTGTAGTCTGACAGGGTCTTGGTTCCCCCATTTCTAAAATGGGGATAACGTTTCCTTTTATAGAAAGTTGTGAATATTAACTGTAATAGTTTATAAAGTTCCTGTGATACAGGAGGTACTTAATTAGTACTTCTTCCTCATCTCCTTTTCTAATTGTTAATGAATTGGCAATACAAAAACATTTCAAAATTTTTTATTTTTTTATTTCAATAGTTTTTTGGGGGAACAGGTGGTGTTTGTTTATGTGAATAAGTTCTTACAGTGGTGATTTTGAGATTTTGGTGCATCCATCACCTGAGCAGTGTACACCGTACCCAACGTGTAGTCTTTTATCCTTTGCCACCCACCAGCCTTTCCCCCAAGTCCCCAAAGTCCAATGTTATCATTCTTACGCCTTTGCCTCCTCATAGCTTAGATCCCACATGACTGAGAACATATGATGGAAAAACATTTTTAAAAAATGTTCACTGTAACATAGCAGCTATCACAAAACTTTAAAAACTGAAGCTAGCAACTTTGACTATGCACCCTGAAATTCTAATCTTGCCTTCAGTTTTCTATGTGTCTTTAATTTTTACAAGGGAAACTGGAGATTATATTGCTTTGATAGTAAGAAGTGTCTTCTCCTTCTATAAAGCACATTGTGTCTTTCCTCATCCACAATGCTGCCTAACTAAAACCAGGTCTTTCCTGCTACCGGAATCTTGAATTTTTTTCTCCTTTCAAGCAAATTTTTCCTATGATCATAACAGTCCTTTCCATAAAGATGTCCTATCTCCTCAGCCATTTGTCTTGCTGTGGAGATCCAAATTTAAGAGAAGCACTTCAACCATTTTTGAATATTTACATTTTTAAAGGAAAATGAATGTGTATTATTTGTTTTTAAATAGTTCAAAAGAACTATTATACCCTAAAATAAGTTTAAAATGTCTCTAAAACCTGTAGTTTATGTATTTATTCTTTCTTTAAGGATGTGATTCTCTGAAACAAATTAAATAAAGTTTCACACGAAATTATCATTTCAAAATGCCAAAGAGTAATTTGCTTAGAACCTTTAGTACAAATGTCAGCTGCAGACTAGTTCTACTCCATTGAGAGAGCATTGTATTTTATGATCATTGACTTAAACGCAGTAATATACATGGACCATAACCTCTGTTTGAAAACTAGTCTATTTCAAGACGTCAAATAGGCTTATGGCCAGGCTCAGTGGCTCATGCCTGTAATCCCAGCATTTTGGGTGGCCAAAGTAGAAGATTGCTTGAGCCCAGGAGTTCAAGATCAGCCTGGGCAACACAGGGAGACCTTGTGTCTATATGAAAAAAAATTTTTTTTTATTAGCTGGGCATGGTGTAATGTGCCTGTAGTCCCAGCTACTTAAGGAGGATGACGCAAGAGGATCGCTTGAGCCCAGGAGTTTGAGGCTACAGGAAGCTAGAGTCATTCCACTGCACTCCAGCCTGAATGACAGAGCAAGATCCTGTCTCTAAAAAAAAGAAAAAGAAAAAAGAAAAAAAAGTCTTTTTTATTCAAGTATCTATAGTTAAAAAAAATTGTCACAAACACTGATGCATACATACATATACAAGTCTATCTGGGGAACAAATAAAATATGACAAACTTTATCATGAAATGGATTTGAAAAGAGTTTCTCAGAATATTCTGGTGCACTACATAATCCTTGTGTAGGAAAGCTGGGATGCCAGATGTGTATGTCCTCCATCCTCATTCTCTTTAAAGGTTCCATTGTTCCTTTTTATGTTTTTACCACCAACTTTAATTGCAGCCAATTTACTAGGCTGCCTTAATTATAACATTTTAGACTAGGAAAGGACTTAGACATCATCTAGTGTTTGTCAAACCAAAATGATCATCTGAATCACCTACGATGCTTAAAAATAAACAAACAAACAAAAAACCACTTACTTTCCCATTCCTGGAGATCCTGGTACTGTAGGTGAGCGTAAAAACCAAGAATCTGTCATTTTTAAAAAATGCCCTGAGGTGATTCCAGTAGATGAGCCAGATTTGACAACTCTCTGTTGTAGAATTGAATCTTCTCTATAACATCTTTGCCAAATTGCTATTTGGCTGTGACTGATTACCTGGGGTCCTAAAGAACTTTCTCTCTCCAAGCAGTGACTTTCCTTTTTGAACATCTCTGTTGCAATAGTTTTTATTGTATTCAATGAAATCTACTTCTCTGTTACTTCTACCTACCGATCTCAGTTATCATTTGTGACAAAAACAAGTCTATTCTTGTTCCACATGACTTCTCTGAATGTTTGAAGATGACTTGGATGTTTTCCTGAGTCTCTTCTGGGATAAACAATCCAAATTCAAGCATGTTTTGTCTCTCATGATTTTAAAATTTTGATCTCATTGGTGGTTCTCCTCAGGACACCTTCCCATCTGTCTCTCTGTTTTCAAGCTTATTTCTCCAGGTAGTATAAAGAGAGGTGTGTTTTAAATACCATAGTTCTTTGAAGCTTCCAAAGTTACATAGGTTTAAAATAGTCTTTTTAATTCATACGGTTCTTATTTTCAACTAAAAGTATTATGTTTTCCTGAATGTGCTATTGCTAACTCATATCTTCTACATTTAATTAATGTGATGATTTATTTAAAAAATTCAAGTGCTAAGTTTTTGTACTCTTGTATAAAGTACATCTTGTTGGATTTAACCTATCAGGGAAAATGTAAATGGTATTATAGTTTGGGTGTGGTTTGTCCCTGCCCAAACTTATGTTGGAATTTATTTGCATTTGTCAATGTAGCAGTGTTAGGAAGTGGTACCTTTAAGTGATGCTTAGGTCCTAAAGATGGATTTCTCACAAGACTGTGTTAGTTCTCTGGGAATGGATTCAGTCCCATATGAGTAGGGTGTTACAAAATGAGGTTGCCTCTCATCTTTTGTCTCTCTGCACATGCCTGCTTCTCCTTCCTTCTGTTTTCTGCCATGAGTTGAAACAGCACGAGGTCCTCACCAGATTGACTGCCTGAACTTGGACTTCCCAGTGTGCAGAACCATAGCTAAATAAACCTATTTTCTTTATTAATTACTCAGTTTCAGGTATTCTGTTACAGCAACACAAAATGAACCAAGACAAATAGTAGTCTCAGAACTTGATTTTCAAATGTATTTGCTATTCTCCCTGGCATCTTGCAATTCTCGAATTGATGAACCTACTCTAATGTCTTTACTCAGTTGTAAAGATATGAGGCTGAGAACAAAGATTCTCACCAGAGATTTTCACCTAAAAATGTCTATGCTCTTTGACATTACTCCAAGGATCACAACCCCATGAATGTAGTTATGTAATATGCTTCTAAATGCTTCTGGACAAACCTATATTAATCTACCTTGTTTCCAGGAAAATAAAGAGAAACCTTATCAAAACCTTGGTGAAGTCCAGATACTTCCTTAATCTGCCAGACTAGTAAAAGAAATGGATTGGGTATGACATCAACTGTTCTTTCATTACTGTGCTTTCTTTTCCAGATTGTTCCAATCCACTTTTCATCTTACATTCCAGATTTTGAACAGTTGTCATTGATGAGGTCCAGGTTGGTAAAAACCACTTTTTCTTCCGAATTTATAAAATTGGACCAAAATTTGTTAATGTACTGCCTCCTAGTGCTTCTCTTATATGCCAAGATTTCTCAAAAATTACTGACAGTGGTTCCATGATCTCATAGTGGCTCCAAGTTCTCTGTGACAACAGCTACTTTTCCAAATCCCTCCAGGTGGTTTTTACCTTCCTTAGTGGCAATAAGAAAGGAAAAACTGAAAGTAGCAAGCTGTCATATTGGTAAGTAACTCAAGTTTGTTATCTAAAGCCTTTAGGAAAATTAGCTCTACCACTTTTCATACAGTACACATCAAGAAGGTCAGGGAGAGGCAACAGGGACCAATAAAGACCTTGCTTACTGGTACTAACTCTGACCATGCTTGCAGATTTATAACACTTGAGATATTTCTGAAGGCATAGGCTCAGTAAATTCCTTTTTATTTAAAATCCATTGTAATTTGTTCCTCAGGTCATATTTTGTCCACTACATAAATCTCTCCCAAACCTTTCCCCTAAATTTCTGACATAGTGCAATTAACTGCAACATGCATTACTCAAGCTCACATTATTTAGTATTCACTGCCTTTCTCCTCTCTCCATGAGACAGAGTCCCATTGCCAAGGCAACTTTGAGGAAGTTTCTAACAGGCACAGGCACAATCAGATGAACTCCAGCCAACTGAGTCTCATTCTTATAAGCATAATCCAGTCTATTCAACTTGTCTGTTTTCCTCAGGATCATCCCTAATTTATGGACTTAAAATATTCCATTTCTATGAACTAAATAGGATTCATTTTCCTACTCAAATACAATAGAAGGCCTTCTGATCAATATTATTCCGAGTCCTGGGATGGAACATGTGACCTCATCTGAAGAGTCCTCTCTCTCTCAGTCCAGGGTATGTTTGCACCTTTTCATTGTTTAGTCTACCTGTTCTGCTGCAACGATCAGTCTCCTTCACTGAAAAACAGAGACAAGATTTGAGCCATTTATTATTTTTCCTGATTCCCCACAAATATCCATCTCTCAAATTCATGATTACTTGGACTTTTCCGTCCCCACGCTTTCCCCTTCCCTCCTTTATCCCTTCCCTTTCTTTCTTGCCTATGGCTAACATCTTTCTCTCTTTTTTTTTTTTAGTTCACAAAAATAGCTTGTGTCTGACATTAGCCTTTCTTAGGCAATTCTTTTTTTTTCTTTTTCTATTTTTTTAGACAGTGTCTTGCTGCTCTGTTGCCCAGGTTGGACTGCAGCCTCAACCTGTCAGGTTCAAGTGATTCTCCCACCTCAGTCTCCTGAGTAGCTGGGACCACAGACACGTGCTACCATGCCCAACTAATTTCATTTTTTTTCAGTAACGATGAGGTCTCACTATGTCACTCAGGCTTGCGGTGGAATTCCTGGGCTCAAAGAATCCTCCTAGTCTCCCAAAATGCTGGGATTACAGGCTGAGCCACCTTGGTTGGCTCTCAGGCAATTCTTACGTTTTGTGCCACCCTCTTGTATTTAACTTTGGTTATAATCTCATATTTTCATTTTTAAAAATTATTTATGGTTCTAAGTTTAAGAATAATGTAGATCCCTATAGAAAATTTTTTAGACAGAGAAAGAATTACCCACTCCCACATATATCATAATTCCACCATGCAGAAGCAAGCACCAATATGTTTTATGTTTTCCTAGTCATCGTTATTGTTGCTTTTGCCTTTAAACTTTTTTGTTTGTTTGTTTAGATGGAGTCTCGCTCTGTCGCAAGCCTGGAGTGCAGTGGCACGATCTCAGCTCACTGCAACCTCCACCTCCTGGATTCAAGTGATTCTCCTGCCTCAGCCTCCCCAGTAGCTGGGACTACAGGCACACGCCACCACACCCGGCTAACTTTTATCTTTTTAGTAGAGACGGGGTTTCACCGTGTTAGCCAGGATGGTCTGGATCTCCGGACCTCGTGATCTACCTACCTCGGCCTCTCAAACTGCTGGGATTACAGGCGAGAGCCACCACACCTGGCAAATCATTTTTTAATATTTAAAAAATCTGAGATGACCACGGAGTTTTTATTTAATCACATTTTAGATATCTAATTTTGTTTTACTTCCTTCATCAATCAGATGATTTGCATTTTTAGTTCAAATTAAATTTTTGAAAGTTTCCAAATCTTCCTTGGTTTTCATTTCAGAGGATTTATAGCCTTTTTCCTTTTCAAATTCTCGAGATCTTCGCATGCCTGAGGTGGAAGAAAATATTTAAATTAAAAAAAGTCAAATTTTTGAGATCAACCTTCCCAAATTATAGTCTCACAGCCAGCCAGATCCCATTCTTTGTTTTTACAAACTGCAAAGTGGCATGATTGCTTTTCTTCATGGTTCCTGTGGAAGTTCAAAAACCAGTTTCTTCTTGTGGGACACAATTAGGCCCAGAGTTGCTGCTAGGTTCCCTGGTTTCTTGATGAATTTCTGCCATCACAACTCCTTTTCCTGTGATTTTTTTTTTCTCCATTTCAAATTTTCATTTGTTTTTAGCCTGCTCTAAAATTCTCAGTTACTGCTTGATAAATAAGAAACAAAATAATACAATGTCTGGGTCCTTGGTGAAAACTGTATTTCTCGTTGAAGAAACTGTACCTTTTCACTGGTTTCAGAAAAAACTGAGATCTCTTTTTCATTAGCATTTATCAACAGTACAAGTTGCTTTTCATTTTTATTGCCATGGGAATTGTGTTCATTACTTCCAATCAATATTCTTTCTGGTATATTGATATGCCAGCGGTCTAGCATAAAACGATTGTTTAAAATCTAGTTTTGTATTAAATATATTTGTCTTTGAAATGAAGAATATAGAATATGGATTTTTAGGGATAAGTGTATACTATGCACTGTGACAAAAACTAAGGAAAATACTTAGTAAAATTACAATTTCTACATAATGTTGCAAATTAAAGGGACATTTACAAAATTAGGAACTTTTCTTAATAAAGAGCTCTATAATTATAATTGCTGAGTATTGAAAATTACTTTGCATAGTTATATTTCAACTTTGGTAAGGATTTTATGTGATACATCTCACAATCATATATGTTACATATCATAAGATAGTACACAGCACTATCATTGGAAATGCTTGTATGTTGTGATGCTATATACAAATTTTAATAGAAGGATTTATCAGAAGTTTGTCAGTGATAACCGTGATAGCGACTTATGACGGAATGTCTCACAGTACCAGGCTTTTGGGAACAATTGAATCCACAAAATAATGTATCCACTTCCAGTTAAACGGTTCAACGTAAAACGTTTTGACTGAATTAAATCCATGGCATGGCTTAGTTATGTCTGAAGATCAGGAATGCCTTCCCAGAGTTAAATCCCTGAGACCATTTCTCTACCCCTAATCTGAATGAAGTTACTGAAACTCACAGTTTGTCCTATTCTAACTGTGGCTTCTTTGACAAATCTGTGTCCAGAAGTCAAGACAGAAATTACAGTTAGAAGCTATTAAAAATATACTCAGCTCATTTCAGCATCTTCTTAGCCTCCTTTTCTCTCCACTGTGAGTCCAATCTTCTTTCTGGCACTAGAAGACAGTTCAGAAGTAAACGAGCAAAGCACGTCACTAGTGTTCAAGATCTTTTGATCACAGAGTATCTGGTGAGTAATGGTGCTGGAAGTATGAGTAAAGGGCACTGACCAGCACTATAACATGCTTTACATTTCCTTGACCTTTATGTCAAATCCAAATGACATGTCATTTAGAATAATGACAAATTTTGATATTTTGAATATGAAATGAAAACAACTCCTGTAGTTGGATTATTTTGATGTAACTTCATTTTGGTATAAAGATATTAGCATTTAGTTTATCTTAAATTATTTCCATTCATGAAAACACATGGAAATATACATTCTTTTCAGTACAAAATGGATGAAATAACTTTGCGGGTAGAAATATTTTCAAGGCTTGTGCCTGAAGAAAATTATAACCCAAATAGTCTCAGGGATGTCTCATAAAATACAACATCCAATAAAAATACAGACTTGAGGGTAATGGAACTCTAACTTCAGAGAAACCTGAAGATTTTCACGTAACATGGACAAAGTATAGGAATGTAGGGACTAGGAGGCCTTACAGTCAAAATGCCTGGATTTGTTTCTCTGCTTCTCATTTTAGGAGCTGTCAGAACTCAGTGTGTTTTAAATCCACTTTCTGTCTCAAATATCTTTATGTCAAAATTGAGCTCACTTCTCTGGAAAGGGTGAAATGTGAATAATATATTTTATTTTATTTATTTATTTTTTTGAGACAGACTCTCGCTGTGTCGCCAGGCTGGAGTGCAGTGGCACGATCTCATCTCACAGCCAACTCCACCTCCTGGGTTCAAGTGATTCTCCCATCTAAGCCTCCTGAGTAGCTGGGATTACAGGTGTGCATCATCACACCTGGCTAATTTTTGTATTTTTAGTAGAGACAGGTTTCGCCATGTTGGCCAAGCTGGTATCGTACTCCTGGCCTCAAAAGATCCACCCACATCCACCTCCCAAAGTGCTGCGATTGCAGGGGTGAGCCACCACACCCAGCCAGATAATGTATTTTTAACATGTGCTGTAGTAATTGCCATCTGGTAATCTTTCAGTAAATGGTGGCTATTATTGTTAGGCAAGTTTTCAAACTTTGGGCCATGGGGCCCACTGCAGATCATAGGGGCTCTGAGAGAGTCAGACGGGCAACAGTGGGTGTGACCGGATGAGTAACTAGGTGTGAAGTAAGCTTAGTTCATGGGTACACTGATCAACCCTACTTCTTCATCATCTCACCTCAGTTCCTCCTCGTTCTCTGGACTATTGTGTTTTTGGTCCTCCATTCATTCTGCTTCCTCTAAAACTCATACTGCCACATTCCAATCACAATAAGCACTCCATTTGATTGAAAACAAGTAAAGCAATAAAAGGGAAACGATGTCATTGTCAACCTTTCCTACAACCTTCACCCAGTTCAATAGATATTCCAGCTACTGCTGTGGTTGTATAATGTGATTCAGGATGTGGAGGTTGTAGACTGAAAAAAATAAAATTAAATTCTGTAAAGTCAGCAAGTTAGCAGTACTTTGGGATACTTTGTCTGCTCTTCTAAAACACTCTTCTCACACACTTATGTGTTCTGTCTAAAGTCTATTAATGAGCAAGAAAGTTTACGGGGAGAGCTGGGCCTAACATAGGATTTATAACCCAGGTGGCTGGGGAAGGGGACATTCGCTGCTCTGTGCTCCATCACCCAGAGAAAATAGGCTAAGATGGGGAGGGAGGGAGATGACATCAAACATAAGATGCTTCTATTTCCCAGCCCAAGTCTGTCATCTTCTGTCTCCTGGGCACTGGGATAGAATTTCTTATGGCCCAAACCTCACTAAATTCCAAATGAAAACAACCCATTCAACTACTACTCACTTTGCTTCTCCCTCTCTCTCTCTCCATCTCACTCTCTCAGACTGTGGAGCCTGGAGGCACTTGGATATTATTTGGAATGTCACATTTTAAGTAGACACTTGCTCTCTCACAGATTTCTAATGTCTACAGCTACCAAATTTACGTTACATTACATTACATATTATTTATTGCCGTATAACACAATTTACCACCACTGAATGTAGTGGATTAAAACAACACACATTTATCTGTCTGTGTAGCTCAGGAGTCCAGGCAGAGCTTCCTTGGGTCCTATGATTAGGATCTATTCAGAGCTGCAATCAAGGTATCATCTGGGGCTGGTTCTCATCTGAAGGCTTGTCTGAGGAGACATCCACTTCCCTGTTTCCAGGTTGGCAGCATCCAGTTCTATACAGCTGTAGGATTTGCGGTTGCTTGCTTCTTCAAAGTCAAAAAAAAAAAAAAAAAAAAAAAAAAGAGAGACAGGGATCAGGGAGAGTCTGCTAGCAAGAGGATTCAACATAATAAGGTAAATGACATCACATCTCTTTGGGCATCTTCTAGTGGTTAAAGACAAATCCCAGGTCCTGCCCATACTCAGAGGCAGTAATTACACGAAATGTGAACACCAGGAGGTAGAACGCATGGCAGCCACTTTTGGAGTCTATCAACCACTCTCTCCTCTTTGGCAGAAATCTCCTCTCTAACTTATTCCAGTCAAGTCTCCTATTTGGGATCTTCAAGACCTAATAAAAATTCCACCTATTATTATTCACCTTGATAATGTTTAAAGGAGTTTGTATAGATATTGTTCTTGATAGACCGGTATTCTTTAGTGTTAAATTTCTAAAGGTTAGCAGTCCTTTTGCTTTATTTCATTAAAAAGGTTCGAGAAAGATTAATTTTTCTGTACTTGTTGTTTTTAATTGCTGTTTTTATATTTGACACCTTGTTGCTATATTTCAGTAGTGTAAGGTGCAATGGAATAAACAAATTTATTTAATCATTAAAAACCTCTCAAAAATTTATAATCATTTATGACAATGTAATTCCTTTGTAATTTTCATCAGCTTTATTTCCTTCAGAATGGGTAGGTGGCCTCATCTCTCATATATTGCCTCTTGCCTGATGATTCTTAGTCAACATATCCCTTCTGGCTTTAAAAATAATTGTTACTTTTTTGGGTTTGTGAGGCAGCACACGATGAAAAGTGGATTTATTATTTTATTTTTATTTTTTGTATGGACCACCAATAATACTGTTAGCTCTATGTTTTGCTTTGGTTCTGGCAACCTAAAGCAGAAGAAATGTTTTCACATGATTTCTTCTTTCATTTGCCAAATCAATCACTGAGATGGTACAAGACACATTATACTATGGCAACTCTTCAGAAGCCTTGGAAGTAGGTTTGACTACATTTGGTTTCATCAATTCCACAGGAAAGGCAAAGGATACTTCCTCTGTTCAGGAAAGTGCATGAGCTTTGAAATAAACATCCAGGTATAATTTAAAATAACAAACTGTGATCTATATAACTACATAAAACCTTTTAAAATAATCACCCTGGACAACAAATGCATTATTTCTATTCTGGCCATGCCGGAGTTCCTGGATACTTGCAATCAGACGTAATGCTGTATCTCTACGATGACATCAGGAACTACAAGTGTTTTCCTCTGTATTCCCTGGCAGAATATTTTTATTTCCATGGTATCCCAGGATCGCCTACACAGAAATATGGAGGGTACCACATACGGTTTGTTGAGTACATTAATGACAGGTTGAATGAATGAGCAAATATTCAGATTTCTGCATATATATTTAATATTGGTTGGTATCTAAATGCAGATATTTAATATTTAAGCACAAAGTTATTCTTTATCATTTAACCTTGGGTAGATTTTGTTGGATTTGGCTTTTAAAGACTGTAACTGGATACAGTGATGGGCAAGACACTTTTCAACAGGTACTAGAAATAAACAATCAGACATTGTCGTAGACATAGTCATGGCTTTTTCCCAGAGGATTTCAGAAGAGTAATCTCAAAAAGAATGAAATTTACAGATCGATACATTTCACCATGAAAATTAATTATACTGTGTTCTATAATTTAATGTTTTTAGGATGTATTAAGTAAGCCATCTGTTATCAGAACGACAGTATTGAGCAGTAGAATGCATTCTAGACATGGAGTGAAAAGGATTAACTTTGAATTCTGACTCCATCCCTAGAATGGAAATTTCTTTTCTACTGACCACCATCAACTGTGAAATGGAGGTAATAAGAGCTTTCTTTCCTGCTTCCCAGGGCTGCCATACATGTCAAAACACATGTGATAGTGCTTTCGTAAACACTAAAGCAACTGTAGGCTTTTATTAGAAGTTAACTTCTGTAAATATACATTGCTCTGAGAATGCAATTACACACAAAACTACAGCATTAAAACTCATGATGCAGCAATACCAAGCACGCAGAGGGAGGCTTTAAAAAGTTAATGAGATATGAGACCAGGAAATACCTAAGTGGAAAATAATTATTTTCTAGTTGCTCAACGCTGCAAAGATAACACTACGTCCAAAATTCAGGAAAAGCTTTTTATCTGGTCATGTTGCCATCTATGGCCCATTGTATGGGGAGGCAGGAATGAATGGCAGGTCAGAGGAGGCAGATATGCTGTCAGAAATATCATTTGGATTATAAATGAAAGTATTAGGAAGCTTCCTTGGAGAGGGCTGAGTTGTAAGAAACTGAAAACGGGAAATATTTGCCCAAGAGATAAATTCTTCACACAATATTTAGTTTGCTTCCTCAGAGACTATTCCTTTCAGTTTTAGAACAATACTGCTCACTGAGATTGAGAATTTAAATTACTTTTCTATAGCCAATTCTGGACTGTATTCTAAAAAAAGAGCAAAAGAAGCAAAAACATTTATAGAAAGAGAAAAATACTGCCCAGCTTGAAGTATTTTTCTTGGTGTATGTATTGTAGACATAAAGTACGCTTAATGTATAGTGTACTTAGTTTACTTTAACACATATTCTAAGCCCTACTTCAATTTACCAACTTGCTGAAATGGCATCAATTCATATTTCTGGACTGTTACCAGGAAACTTTTGTGGATTTCCTGGATACTACAAAAAAGGCAAACATGGATAGCGAGAATACCAGTCCTTTAAAAGACAAAACAAATAGACTACTTTAAATGGAAAGATTAACTGATCCCATCCTCAAAAAACAGTACACCTTTAAGCATATATATGCACATACTTAAATACACACACACGATGGAAGGCTGATACTTTCACATCCTAGTGTATTGGAAATAAAGTCCTCATGAAATATATTTTCCCTCCCATACAAGCTGTAACGTCACAGCAGGCTAGATTATATTCCATAGCCAGAAGCACTTCCTTTTATTCATACAGTAGATGGGGTAAATCATCAGAATTATATAGCAGGGACGCGCTTCCCCACAACTTCAGCTAGTGAAAACTTCAAAAGGTAGAAAAAAAAATCGCTCTAATATTGGATCCCATTACTGATTTGCTTCTTTTCTAAATCATGGTAATACATTGAGTACAACTTCCTTTCAGTAGATTTCATGGCAGAGCACATAGGTGAGTCTAAAGAAATGTAAAGGACTGGCCGGGCGCGGTGGCTCAAGCCTGTAATCCCAGCACTTTGGGAGGCCGAGACGGGCGGATCACGAGGTCAGGAGATCGAGACCATCCTGGCTAACAGGGTGAAACCCCGTCTCTATTAAGAAATACAAAAAACTAGCCGGGCGAGGTGGCGGGCGCCTGTAGTCCCAGCTGCTCGGGAGGCTGAGGCAGGAGAATGGCGTAAACCCGGGAGGCGGAGCTTGCAGTGAGCTGAGATCCGGCCACCGCACTCCAGCCCGGGCGACAGAGCGAGACTCCGTCTCAAAAAAAAAAAAAAAAAAAAAAAAAAGAAATGTAAAGGACTGAAGCAACCAAAGAAAGAGTAGCACAGTTTAGGCTTGTTTGATGAGCACATAGCCTTTTTTCCCTTTCATACCTATGTTTATGCATATCTCAGAATAAAAATAACTATAATTATTTAGTTGTTAACCATAGAGCTTTCCTTTCATAAGAGGGAAGATCCATCAAGAGTTATTGATGAACTCTGCAGTTAACGTTCCAAAGCGTTTTTTACGACGTGGGAGGTATGCATTCAAAAGTATTCCAAATGTATTTTTAAAAAAGTTGTGTACTGGTTTTATCAAATGAGTCTGCTAAAATTAAAAATGAAACAAGTGAACCCCCCATAGACTATTTACAGCTGAAATCAATAACTCATCTAAAACAGCATGCATATCTAGAAATACATTTGCTAATAGGTTCACTTGACCCATTTCTAGTAATGATAATGTTTATTTTATTTTCTAGTGAACTGAATATATTGCTTAACAATGACATCTATAAGCAGATACATGAATCTTTAACTGAGAGAAAATTTGAGGAACTGAAAAATGTCACAGGAAACTATTACTTTGGAAAATATTACCTTGGCAAAGGTAATAGTTTCCATCATTCTATCTGGTAGGTTTGAGAGGAAGGTGAAGGTGTAAATTCTGTATCTTCAAATATACAGGTAAGGAGGTTTCAGTGATAGGTAGATGGACACCCACCTCACATGAATCTGCTTCAGTTTATCCTTCCCCTCAAAATGGTGCACTTACAAAAATAAGAAGTTAATTCCCAAAGTTCTGAGTTAGAATCAACATGTTAATTTTTCTCTCAATGAAAAATCTTCCCTGAAAATAGGTGTCACTAGCTCTGGTCAACTAGGATTACCTTCTAAAAGATATTAATGTGCATATAGTGGCCATGGTCTTATCATCATCTTATGATTATATATTTTAAAAATCAGTTATATCTCACAGAATACTAAAAATTTGATCATTATTGGCTGGGAAATTCAGTTTTTTTGCAGGTATGAGTTATACCTTTGAATAAGCCTTAACTTGATGAATTATTATTGAAGTCTTTGCTCAAATGTCATCTTTTCATTGAGGGCTTTCTTCATCACTCTATTAAAAATTGTAATCTCGGGCCGGGTGCTGTGGCTCATGCCTGTAACCTCAGAGCGTTGGGAGGCCAAGGCAAGAGGATCATTTGAGGCCAGGAGTTTGAGGCTATAGTGAACTATGACCATGCCACTGCACTCCAGCTTGGGTGACACAGTGAAACCTTCTCTCTCTATATATACTGATATATATTCACACATACTCATGTATTTTCTCCACCCTGCAGTTGATGCCACTTAATGGCCCCCCTTTTGCTTTGTTTCTGTAGCACTAGTGACCTTCTAAAATGTTAAATGATTGATTTATATTTATTGTTTACTGTATTAAGCCATTCTTGCAAGGCTATAAAAAATATCTGAGACTCTGTAGTTTATAAAGGAAACAGGTTTAATTGGCTCACAGTTCCGCAGGTTTTACAGGAGGCATGACGCTGGCAACTGCCTGGCTTCTAGGAGGCCCCAGGAAGGTTAAATCATGGTGGAAGGTAAACGGAGAACAAGCACTTCACGTGGTGAAAATAGGAGCGAGAGAGAGAGAGTGAGGAGCGGGAAGGTGTCACATACTTTTTAAATGACCAGATCTCACTAGAGCTTACTATCACAAAGACAGCACCAAGCCATGAGAGGTCCTTCCCCATGATCCAAACACCTCCCACCAGGCCCACTCCCAGCCCTGGGGATTACAATTCAACATGCGTTTTGGGCAGGGACAAATATCCAAATTATTTATTATTTATCTTTCCAGCTAAAATGTATGCTTGTCACAGATGTGTTTGTGAGTTGAACAAGGCAGAAAATGACTAAAGGATGTTTCATTCTACCACCAACACAAAGCAAAATGAAAAACAAACAAACAAACCAAAAATTCAGTCCTGGTGTTAACTAACACCTAACTGACAAGTGCTCCTTGGACCCAGGGACTCAAAACCTAGACTTCCAGGGTAGGTATTTGCAAGAAGGTGAAGGGTTGGGAAGTGGGAATCAAGGTGGGGTCTGGAGAAAGCATTCAGGCCTGAACACTCCGGCAGACAGCAGGGGTGTCTTATCTCTCTGCTCTATCCAGGAATCATTGGCTCCTTTCATTGCAATCTTGGAGCTCAGAATAAAGACAGAGAGAAAGAGGTACCCTGTTC
The DNA here is from genome assembly GCF_003255815.1 of Theropithecus gelada. Classification (NCBI taxonomy): domain Eukaryota; kingdom Metazoa; phylum Chordata; class Mammalia; order Primates; family Cercopithecidae; genus Theropithecus; species Theropithecus gelada. The sequence continues at coordinate 14,439,466 of NC_037676.1, forward strand.
ACTGGAAACAGGAAACATAAGATGTTTGTATTGGTTCTGCGGGAACTGAATATTTAAATTATTCTTAAGTTTGAAGGTTTTTCTAGATATTACAATAACAGAAATTCACAGATATTGATGAACATCACTCACTTGTTTATTTAGTCTTTGAGATAGAATATATATTTTATATCTTAGGGCAGAGTACTGGGATATATAAATATTTCTGAATCTTAAGAAACAGTAATTTTAAATAAAGTGGCATGAAATAGTTTTATTTCTCCCATCATACCATACCAGCATTTACTAACGTGAAGAGTCAGATTCTATCTTTAGTAATTTATACTCAAAGTAATAGCAATTATGTAGTTTTTTTTTTTTTGATAATGAGGGTTATCACTAAACTTTCTTTGCAATTTGTAAACTGTAATATGCTACTGAAAGTTTAGTTAGCATTATCCTATGAATATATGTGGTCACAAGTATAATACATGAGTTAAACTGGCCTATAATGATGCCCACAAGAGAAAACTTGGAAAAAAAAAAGGAGACAAACTCATACAAAACACAAGTAAACTTGTATTTTAAAGAATCATATAATTAATATGTTTCTTTTTAATTTCTATAAAATGGTACATGAAAAAAATCCCATGGAATGCAATACACTATATTATATTCTGAGTTCCACAGAATTTTCTTCTTATCTGGGTGTATATGAATTACATATGGAGAATTCATGGGCGAATTGTTTTTCACTTATTGGTTGTACAGATTCAGGTGTTGGGGGAAAAAGGGTTGGCAACCCTAAGTTTAGCTGAATACATCTGCACCAGTGTAGGCAGGGCTTGAAAAATATCTTGTGCAGTGACAGCCCCTGTACATACACAACTTTATTCCAATATTCTGTAGCTATGAATGATTAGAGGGGTGTCGAACTAATTCATGGTAAAATGATACAACGTCCCTTCTTTGCTATCTCATGAACATTGTATACTGTTTCTGCAATTGATTTCAGACCACCAGATGTGACAAAAAAGGGTCAGACCTAATATTTGTACGTTTAAAACTTGGGGGAAAAAAAATGCCCTTAGGAAAATGAGCCTATTTTCCTTAATAAATACTGAGCAGAAAGCATGGATGTGAAGTTTACAGAAATAGGAACAAGCTCTTATGCATTATGAGAGAGTAGAACTTTGAGCAGTGTAAAAAGTTTTATTTAAGATCCTGACTTCAACTACAACCCACTCCATTTTCTAGGGAGACAGAGCAATGCTTGAAATGTAAAAAGTAGATCACTCCTGATATATTTGGGCCAGGTGTGAAATTAGAGTATTTACACTCTCTGGGACTCTTCCCAATTGTTAAAAAGTCATCCTGCCTTCTGGTGTAATAAGGAGGTCCTCACCGTTTAATATGCTGGGTACAGCTTAAGTAAGCAGTTTACAATATTCTTTCCTAGAATGTAATGAAGATTTATTCATTTTACCTTCCTCCTAATTTGCTCACTTATGAGCAAAAGGAAAACAGGATCTGGCTTTCACGTGGAAGAAAAGACCATCGACACGATGGGACAGCTGCAAATATTATTTCTGTGCTGACAACTTGAAACTAATCATTACATTTCAACAGGGATGAGAAGATTTAGCAAGAGAGAATTTTTTTCAGTTCTCTAATTAAAATAATAGAACTTCAAAGCAGAAATGCAGCTTATTATTTTGATTAAAGAAGAAAATTATTCAACTTGGAGAAAAACAGTAAGAATCTCCTATTTCCTATCTTTTATGTAACTGTGTATATTACAGTGGCATTACACCATCCCCCAGAGCGTCGTTTCAGGTCAAGTTGTTACTTTATGTGACTTTCATTTGGTCACTATGTCAAAGATGAAGACTGTTTTGTGTTTTTGATAAACTGGAAACTTTGGGTGGGTTTCTAAGAGCTACTCCTCAAGGGCTTCCGTAGGTAGGAATTTGGTTCAAAACTTGTTCAACTTCTTTACACTTCAGATAAGCAATGAACATACTGCTAGGGTTCTCGATGTCCTTTTTGAACACAGAAGTTAAAGAAAGTGCTACCTGTGACCATCTGGCAAGCTGTCATTCAGTAACTGCTGATGGAACACGCCTGGGAAAAGATCCACTATGCTGGCTGTGGCCGGCAATTGCAGTTTTGGTAGGAACCTGATTCATGGCTCAAAGAGATTAATATCATATTGTACAACCAGAGGCAGACATACTTCAGGCACGTTTAGGAAAAAATACGCTTTCTGGGAGATAACGCTTTATTCTCCCTTAGTTTTTTACTTTCTTGAGCATTAAAAAAAAAGGAAACCTCGAATGGATATTGCCTTTAATTTTTTTAAAGAGAAGAACTAATCTGTAGAAGGTCACCTATGTTGAAAAAGATCAAACCTGGCTCTCTCAATCCCCCAGGCAAGGAAAGACGGTTCTTTTTTTTTTTTTTCTGTCCCTGGGAGTAGCTATGTCGAAAAAGATCAAAGGGATTTTTGGCTAAATATGATGTAATGTCAGGTGCGTTATTTCCTTGCATGTAGGTAGTGAGAAGTAAATGCTTATTTTTGTTCACAAACTAGTTAAAACTTTTGTGTTTTCTAATAAGAATTGAGGCTTCATCTACCTTTTGCTACTATAAAGGTCGTTTGGTGAAAAAAAGAAAGTGCTGGTGAGGTGATCACAGGAATTTCCTTTTGTCCTCACCAGGTCCTTGTCTCATGACAAGTAGCAAGCCCGTGCAGTGACAAAAGTCTTAGAATATTTATAAAAAATAGTTCTCAAAGGCATAAGAAAAACATGTTTAACAAAGTAATTTTGAGCGTTTCTAATGAGTGTTATCTATAGCAATTACTTAGCACAGTTCCTGGCTAGTAGAAATGGTTACAAAAATAGTGTAGAAATAAATAGCATTTATTCTTAGTAATACCTCCTATTCCAGAAGAACCGTATATACACCAGTTTCATCTTGTTACAAACTTAAACTCAGTATGATGAGCCACCAGGACCAAAAGTGCCCGTGGGAAGAAAGAGTATATCTATTGAGAAGTTCGAAAGAGGCAGTCGTATACTGGAAAGACGAAAAGGCATTAACATTTAAAGGCCTCTACCATAAGTCAGTCTAGTCTATGCTGGATCTCACATACTTCTATCATGTAATGGGGAACTGAAAAGCAAAAATTCTCCAAAATGTCTTTTGTTCTGTTTTGTCGTGACACAGGGTCTCACTCTGTTACCCAAGCCGGCGTGCACTGGTGCAATCTCAGCTCACTGCAACCTCTGCCTCCCGGGCTCATGTGATTCTCATGCCTTAGTCTCCCAAGTAGCTGAGATTACAGGCACGTGCCACCATGCCCAGCTAATTTTTTTAAAATGTATTTTTAGTAGAGACGAGGTTTCACCATGTTGCCCAGGCTGGTCTTGAACTCCTGAGCTCAAGCAATCCGCCCGCCTTGGCTTCCCAAAGTGCTGGGATTATAGGCATGAGCCACCACGCCTGACCCAAAATATCTCCTATGGCTGCATCTAGGCAGCTATATAATATGGTGGATGAATTCAAGACTCCTGAGACAGATCGCCTCACCCTGAAGCTTGACACCTGCTTTCTAACTGAGTGACCCTGGGCAAGTTATACAATCTCTGGATGCCTCAGGTGGCTCAGGTGTATGAGGATGATAAGCAGATTGATCACATGAGGCTTCCATGGCATTACCTGGGATAATGAGTATAAACACCTAGAACAGTGTCTAGAATTTTATATGTGCTCAAAAAATATTTGTGGTTGTTATTCAGTAATCATTTTATTTGATATTGTAAATACCAAGGGTCAAAGTATATCCATGTGTTGTATCTTTTCTCTTTCCGCGTCTTTTGCACACACACATATGCTGACACCTGCTCACACATGGTCGGCCACGCATTTGTCAATGGGTCATCTAAGGTATGACTATCATTCTCTGCTCTGTGAGGCCTAGTTGTGCATGGCTTACCACGCATGGGGAATACGTAAGCCAGAGTCAGTACTGTGATTCCTACTCCAGTGCTCTTTCCACTGTAACATTCTGCCTTCGGAATCACCTGACTGATCGACAATTCAGATAATACAGCCAGCCAATCTAGATAAGACTGACCTAATTCTTCACTTAAATAAGAGGTTTAATTTATGTCTTAAAGAGAATTGGGTTCAATATTACTTAAACAGGAGAATATATTCCTTTATTAGAGATGAAAATGTAATGAGAGAAAATGATCTGGTGGGCTTGCAAAAGTGCTTGTGACTGTTATGTCGAAGAACTTGTCACACCATGGAAACCCACAGATTTCTAGAATGGGAGATAAGAATGAATAGTCGATATGTTTCCTTTGGTAATCTTCTCATGCAGCTTTATGTTAATCTTTTCTCATTCTGTATACAGTACATTCACTTTAACTGGGAACTGAGTCTTTTATTTGTTACATATTCAGCCAAATGATGAAGTAATTCTTTAATTATGTTATCAGAGCAGTACGCTATAAAATTTCAGATAAGACTACTCATTCACTCATCTAAATGAAGATTTAGTGAGCTGTCACTATGTACCAAGTATTTTGAGGATACTTGGGGAATAAGACAGACACTTTTTCTTCCTTCATTAAGCTTCTACTTTACTTAGAGAGACAGAAAATTAAAAGTAGAGAAAAAATTAAGTGTTATAAGTTCAGGTTGTATTAAGCATTATGAAGAAAAACAAAGTCAAATAAAGGAATCAAGAGTAATGGCTAATGTAGGAGAACAGTGATTCGTAAATGGGTAAATGAGGAGCAGCCTCTTTGAAGAGAAAAGACTGGAGCAGAGACCTGGACATGGGGAGTAAAGAGGTGGAGAGTAAAGAGCATGGGGAGTAAAAAGCAATGGAGACAAGTGCAAATCTCCAGAGCGGAGATAAGGTTGGATGCCAGGATAGCTGGAGTGGGTTAAGGAGAAGCTAGATTGACAAGAGGGGTATTTGGACACCTGGCGGGGACAATTAAGAGTCCTGCTGTCTTTAGTCAGTTTATAGATTTTATCTGATCTAGACAGATGCAGACTGGTGTTTGAAAAGGATGATTCTAGCTGCTATGTGATGAACAGGCTGTAAGAGATGGAGCTAGAGTGAAAGGAGGGCAGTCGTGACCACACACACACACACGCACACACATACGCACACATGCACACACACATACACATGCACATGCACACATACACACATGCACACACACACGCAGTCATGTGCTACATTACAATGTTTCAGTTAGTGGACTGTATATATTAATACAATGATGGTGTCATAAGATTATAATGGAACTGAAAAATTCTATCACCTAGTGATGCCCAGATTATTTCAGCCCTGTGTAGTCCTAGGCTGGTGTATGTATTGTTTCTTCGATTTTAACAAAAAGAGTTGAAAATGTTAAACAAAATTTTTAAATAGAAAAATATTAATAGAATAAAAGTATAAAGAAAGAAAATATTTTTGTTTAGCTCTATAACATCTATACTGTTATAAAAGCTCAAAAAGTTAAAATTAAAAGTTTATAAATTAAAAAGTTACAGTAAGCTACGGTTAATTTATTATTGAAGAAAAATATTTGTTTATAAATTTTGTGCAGCCTAAGTGTATAGTATTAAGCTAGTGAAAAAGTATCTGTGGCTTTTGCCATTACTTTTTTTTTAAATTTTTTTTGAGACGGAGTCTCGCTCTGTCGCCCAGGCTGGAGTGCAGTGGCACGATCTCGGCTCACTGCAAGCTTCGCCTCCCGGGTTCACGCCATTCTCCTGCGTCAGCCTCCCGAGTAGCTGGGACTACAGGCGCCTGCCACCACGCCCGGCTAATTTTTTGTGTTTTTAGTACAGATGAGGTTTCACCCTGTTAGCCAGGATTGCCATTACTTTTAATGGTAAAAACAGTAATTAGATTTGCACCTACCTAATATTTATAAAATCTGCAGTAGGGTACAGGAATGTCCAGGCCTTCACATCCATTCACCGCTTGCTCACTCTCACTCAGCACACCCTCCAGTCCAGCAGTTCATGGGATCTGCCTTATACAGGTGGGCCATTTAAACAAAATCTTTTATATCGTATTTTTACTGTACCTTTCCTATAGGTATAGGTCTACATGTTTGATACACAAATACTTACCATTGTGTTACAATTACCTACAGTATTCAGCACAATAACATGTTGTGCAGGTCTGTAGCCTGGGATCAATAGGATTGAACACACAGCCTGCGTGTGTAGCAGGCTATGCCATCTAGGTTTGTGTAGGTGCACTCTGTGATATTTCTACAATGAAGAAATCGCCTAACAAAGCATTTCTTCAGATGGGGACATTTTTCTGAATCGATGTCTCCTTTGATAAGTGATGCTTGACTCAGAGAGAGAGAGAGAGAGAGAGAGAGAGAGAGATCGAGGGAGAGAGAGAGAGAGATCGAGGGAGACAGAGAGAGAGAGAGAGATCGAGGGAAAGAGAGAGAGAGAGAGAGTGTGTGTGTGTGTGTGTGTGTGTATGTATATGAGGAGAGAGACCCAGGGCTGGGAAGGGAGGGGGTAGATTTGAAGAAATTTGGCCATGCATGAATGTGGTGGCTAGCACATCCTAAATTCTAAGGACAAGCCAGGAGGCCAAAAATTCAGGTAGGAATTGATGATGTAGTTTTGGATCCAAATTTCACATGGCAGGCCAGGCTGACTGGAAACTCAGGCAGGATATCTATGTTACAATCTTGACACAGAATTGCTTCTTCTCTGGGAAACCTCAGTCTTTGCTCTCAAGCTTCAAATGACTGGATGAGGCCTGTCCACATCACAGAAGGTAACTGGCTTCACTCAGAGTCAGCTGATTGAAATGTTAATCACATTGAAGATACACCTTCACAGTGATGATCCAGACTGGTGCTTGAACAGCTGGCACTGTAACCTTGCCACACTGACACATAACACTAACCAACCCAGGTGGCTGGGACTGGAGTGGGAGCAGTGGAAATGCTGGAACATCATTGGTCTCTACGTACGTTTTCAAGGTACAGCCAAGGGGACATCCAAGTCCCCTGCCCCAAAGAGCCAAATAATGATACTCCCCCTCACCAATAGGAGTTGTGGGGTGAATTCTCCAGAGACATTGAAATGGAGAGACTCTAAGGGACACCAGCTTCAGGGAGAATACTTGGGGTGTAAAGGTGAGTAAAACAGCATCAACGAAAAACACCACTGGTTCCTATGTCTGGATGTTACAGGCTTAGGGAACAATCACTCATAAAAATTTCAAAGTGTAAACTGCTATGGAAGAAGAAAGATCCTGCTCTATAGAATGACAGAGTGGCTGTGGTGGGGCCACTTAGAAAGGATAATTTTTTTAAAACGCATCAAGGACCACGTGGCATCAAAGATGGGGAAAGGCTACCAGGTTTACTATGAGTAAAAGATTTTTCTTTTTTTTTTTCTTTTTTTTTTTTTTTGGCGGGGTAGGTATATGTGAGAGCAAGCTGTATCCCAGGAATATCTCAAAAGCTCAAGCCTAAATTAGAAATGGGTAATAGTGGCAAATAAGATGAGAACTGCATTAAGAAGGTGTTAGGTATAAATCATAATAGGGATTTAGACTCTATTCTGTAGACAAAAAGGAATCACTGAAAGAGCCACATTTTAGGGAGACTGGGCAGCAGTTTAGAAGGAACTAAATGAGAGAAGACATGAAAAGAAAGAGTTCATTTAAACAACAATGACTTGAAGACATAACAAAGTCTTGAACTGAAAGGGTTGTAGAAGAAACGAAAAGGGGGAAATAGATTTCAAAGACATTGTAAAGTTCAACAGGACTTGCACATGGAGAGGAGTAGGATACGACCTCAAGCTGAGTTTGTTGAGGATGCTGGTACCATTTGCAGAACAGAATATAAAACAAGGAGCAGAATTAAGGAGGAAGTTTTTGAATTTGCTTATTTTGACACATTCATGCTGATGCATTCTTGAGAAGTATAAATGGGCAAATCTGCAGAAAAATGGATATTAGGTCTGCAGCTGAAGAACCCAAAAGGAAGGTTGATAACAGCTAAGGGAATGAGTGTACGGATTTTACTAAAGGGGATGGAAAGCAAAGAGGTTAGAACCCAGATCCTTGGGGACTGTCTATCTTCTGGGTTGCGGTGGAGGGAAGGCTGTCAAAATTTTGTTTAGAAGCAGATCTAAGCAAAAGAAAACATTTAGAAATAGAGAACAGAAATTAGTGAAGGAGACTAACAAGGACTGTCAGATGAGATTATGATGTGGTGGCTTAAGAAGAGAAACTTTAAAGGGACTCAAAGAGTAGTGAAACCAGAGTGAATCTTGGAATGAACTAGCTAGCAGTATTTCATGATACCATTCATGTCACTAAAGCATTATTGATGTAATACAACATCACTGAAGACTTGAGATAGGAAAAATGATTCTTGATAGGACTTTGGTGAGGGCACTATATATACACTGGGAAAAATAATAAAATAGTTAAATGTTTACCTTTTCTCCCACATTAATTAAAAGGTTATATGATATGTGGTTAAAATAGCTTGCAAAAAGAAGGGCAATATTGATGTAATTACTTATTTTGTTTTCTCTGGAAGTACATAAAAAAGTCAGCTTTTAAGAAATATTTCAAGGTAACATAAATAAAACTTTGTTATATAAATGTTTGAATGACCTCTGAGGTACACTTCAGTTACTAGGTATGAGATAATCTAGATATCAGAGCTCTCTAAAGATTTTGTAAGTTAATAGGCCAAGCGTTTCAGTAAGATAATAAAATTATTTTTTTTTTATTTTTTATTTTTTTTTTGAGACGGAGTCTCGCTCTGCCGCCCAGGCTGGAGTGCAGTGGCCAGATCTCAGCTCACTGCAAGCTCCGCCTCCCGGGTTCACGCCATTCTCCTGCCTCAGCCTCCCGAGTAGCTGGGACTACAGGCGCCCGCCATCTCGCCCGGCTAGTTTTTTGTATTTTTTAGTAGAGACGGGGTTTCACCGTGTTCGCCAGGATGGTCTTGATCTCCTGACCTCGTGATCCACCCGTCTCGGCCTCCCAAAGTGCTGGGATTACAGGCTTGAGCCACCGCGCCCGGCCAAAATTATTTTTTAAAGTTTAAAAGTATACAAAGAAACTTCAGTCTTCAAGAACTTAAAGGGTAATTTCCCTAGGGAAAGTATACAAGGGCAAGTCCAGACAATCTTATTTTCACCTTAGAAACATTAACGGGAACCAAGATCTTTGTGTCTAAGGCAGCAAATCCACATCTCATTCCTAGCTCATTCTCTAAACAGATAACTGTGGTGTTGCGATGTATTCCAACATACAAAGTGATCTTTTTAAAAATTAAAATTGATTTCCCATACTTTTGTCTTACAAATAAAATGATTCAATCCATAAAGGCATTATTACTGTAAATATATTAAAATTATAGCTCTCATCTGTTGAGATGCTCTCTACTGTTTTCAGTCTGGTTTGTATCAAATGTTGTGCTATCAAAGCAGGCTAGAAGATTCAGTCACAGGTTGTTGAATGACTTGATAATTTGATCTCAGAGTGAAAAGTATCTTTACTAAGTGTTTTGTTTGTTTTTTGTAATCTCCCACATATTTCTAATTGATATTTTAACTGAAGTTATTCCTTCAGAAGAAATGATGTATCTGAAATACATATGCTTGCTGAAATTCTACTGATTTTAATCACTCACTTTCTATTTTCGTTAGAGACAAAATTGGTAAAGTGAGCAAAACATTTCAGAACAGTTTCACTTGCCCCTGTGAAAGTGGTTTCTTCTGAAAAGTTGTCGAATTGCCCTAGCAACAAGTTTTCTTTTTTTCCTTGCAAAAAGAAAATAATCTTGTTAGAGTTGTGAAGCTAGTATTTTAGGATGAAATAAGTAGTATGTATGCTATTAGGTATGTAATGTCTTTAATATCACATTAAAAAGAATAAAAGAAAACCACAAGGAGGAGAGCTGTCTTATGCTCTGGTTAGAGGAGGTGATAACTGAGGCAGAGCTATGTGTAGGTGGGAGATAAGTCATCAGATCAGGCAATTGAATGATTCATTCATTTGCCCTTTCATTCATTTATTTAATAATACTTAGTATGTGTCAAGCTCCTTGCTTACAGCAAGGTATACAACAAGAAATGAAATAGCAGTCCATCTTCTCAGGCCAGTGGAGGAGATAGAAAAGCAGCAAATGAGTTATAATACTGTACTATATATAATCAATGAAGTGTTTAATGGGACTTCAAAGTTTCTGAAGTTGGAGAATTACTATTTTAAAGTTGCTTAGCAATTCTTTTATCTCTAAAAGTGGAAAAATTATTGGAGCAAATTCATTTTGATAAAATCACAAGAAAGTGTCCTTTAGATATATAAGTGTAACACAAGATTCTACTCATTATTCTTACAAAACTATGAAAGCATCAATGAAACAAAGCAGATACTTCTGAGTGAGAAGTTGAATACAGATTGAATGGGATTGTAACTAGGAGCCTCTTGTAAAAGGTTAGAGCCTTGTAGAGTCGGAAATGTTTCTCTCCTTTGGTATGGATTTAGATGTGACTGTTACTGAAAATTGTTTGTTGTTAGCAGGGTGAGTGTGTCTTCTGTTCAAATATCTACTCACAGTAGAGGACAAGATGGCAACCACGTCTTAAAAGATGTAGATACGACCCTTGCTGGAGGAAGAATTATAAAAAGGAGTTGGGCTGAGCTTGATTCAAAGCAACTGATTACTCAGACATTAACTTATTTCTGAATGGATAACCAAAACACTCTTGGAAGTTTTGCAAGTGTGCTATCAACTACCCTTATTGCCTTATCTGGATGATGGAGAATATACAGCAATGTTAATCATATTAAGGTGGAAATGGGTTGACTCTGGCTTAGAAAGAGATGAATGTTCTTTTCTCTTTGGAGCCGGGGAATTCGAGACCTGGACCCAGAGGTGGGAAAATCAGAGCGATCCCAGGCGGTGATATTTGAGCAGTAACCTTCTGCGTAGGAGCTGCAGAAAGCTCAAGAGAATCTCTGGATTTGAATCTGGGCTTATGTGCCCTCAGGGTAACTAGAAGCAATGTAACATTCTGACTGGACATTTATTTCATTTCCAAAAAATTCGTAAAGTTTGTAAAACATAAGAAGTTGTTTTTGACTGGATTTTCAAGGAGTCGAGGAAGTGGGTTTGGTCTATACTAACGGCATCTCGAAGAAGCTGGGTAGAAGAAAACACGAGTTGCTTTAGTTTGGAAACAGAAATCCTGGCAGAAGTCAGAGGCAGTCACCAAGACTGCAAATAGAACAGGTGAGCTGCCTGCGTGGATTCCTGAAAGTTACTTGGGGAGGCAAATATTAAATAAAGATGGATAGTTTGGCACAGGAAAACTTGGAGAATTGCATATTGTATATTAAAAAAATGGTAGCACATGGTGCAATAAAGCAGACATCCAATTCAGCTTTTGGGAGGTCAGAAAAGGCTTCCTCAAAGAGGTGGGATTTGAATGAAATCCTAAATAATGGGCATTTGATTAGGCCAATTTGTTTCCATTTCTTACAGGCAGAGGAAGTGGCATGCTCAATGGCTTGGAGGCAAATTTTAAAAAAGAAAGAAAGGAAAAGAAGAGATGGCACATCTGGGAACTGCAGGTAGCTTGGAGAATTTCTTACATTTTTGGAAACTTGGATTTTTATCCCAGTAACAGTGGGGAATCACTGAAGACTTTTATATCTGTTTCCAGTTAGATTTTAGAACTAGTAAGATGGAAAAGAAGCAGTAGGACGAGTTAGAACTTCTTTGTACTACAGATGAAAAAGGAACATGGTCTATGCCAAGCAAGGGTGCTGGGTATAATGAGAAACAGACCAAACCAGGTCATTTCTAAAAGACATCAGTAGGCTAAGGTGATAACTTGAATATGACAGTAGGGGAAGGAAGACATCAGAGATAACTTCAGGTTTCCTGGCTTGGGCAAACTCTATTTTCTGGGTGGATGCTGGTATCTTTCCATAAAAGAAAACCGTAGAAGTTACAGCTATTTTAGGGGTTGGTAGAAAATTAAGACTTTAATTTTGGCAACTAAGCTCTCTGTATAATAAAAATATTCAGTAAACCTTTGACTAGATTGGTCTGAAAGTCAGAGAAATGTCTGACTCGAAGGCACAGAAAAGGGGATGTTAATGTCACATCAATGTTAACTAAATGCATAACAGCGGAATGCAAAACTCACTTAGAATGCCAAAGTGGGAACAGTAGAGGACAGGAGGTATATCTCTGATGCACACACCTACACACACACATTCAAAGCGTATGTGGAAAAAGAAGCATTGGAAAATCAGACTGACTGAAGACTGACCCAGGATACAAAAGGAAAATGAGAAAAGTGTGGATTTACAGAAACAAAAGAATTTTAATAAGTTCAACAACGAAGTGAAATGATAACAAGAGATCAGAAAGAAAAGTGCTGAAAGGTTTTCATTGGATTTCGTGGGTTTTGTAACAGGGTTATCAACGGAGTTTCTCTGTCAAGGGAAATTTTGTCATAAAGGTAGATGCAAAAGAGTGAGTGCACGGGAGGGAAGGACATATACAGAATGAAACAGTTTCACTGAAGAGGGAAGGGAAAGAAGTCAACACACCTGAGGTGCGCGTCAGGTCACAGACGTGTATTTTAAGACAAGAAAGGTGTGAGGACATCTGGGAAAAAGGCAATAATCAGGGGTATTTTAAAGATGTAGGAGGAAGTGGCCGGGCACCGTGGCTCACACCTGTAATTCCAGCACTGTGGGAGGCCAAGGCGGGCGGATCACGAGGTCAGGAGATCGAGACCATCTTGGCTAACATGGAGAAACCCCGTCTCTACTAAAACTACAAAAAAAAAAAAAAATTAGCCGGGCGTGGTGGCGGCGCCTGTGGTCCCAGCGACTCGGGAGGCTGAGGAAGGAGAATGACGGGAACCCGGGAGGCGGAGCTTGCAGTGAGCCGAGATGGCGCCACCGCACTCCAGCCTGGGCGACAGAGCGAGACTCCGTCTCAAAAAAAAAAAAAAAAAAAAAAAAAAAAAAGGTGTAGGAGGAAGTATCATTGAATGAATGACTTATCTGAGGAGGTAGTGAGAGGATGCAATACAGAACACAGGAGCAGGAACTAACGTGTTTCTCCCAATTCTTCCATTCTGACCACAGGGAAAGAGACAAGAAACCAATGGATGTGAGTAACTGGATGAGAAAGGAAGGGAGTAAAAGGCGAGACTCCATGGCAAGAATAAAGTAGTACTGGCAGGAGTGGGGTGCCTAAGAAAAAGAGATGTTTTGAAATAGCTGCTTTTGGAGAGAGAGTTGGGCAGTGAAATATAGAAGGATTGCCAGACAGTGTGTAAGGCTTGTTGAAAATTTGAGATGTTGGCTTTAATGGCACCAAATATGTGACTGTACAATTTTTTTCAACAGTGCTGAAGAGACCAGGTACAAATGCATGGAAGGTGACTGAGACTGATTTGTGGTGAGAGTGTTTTTCTGAGCAAGTTTGCATGAAGGCAGCAGAACACAAAGGAAATCAAGACACTGGGAAGGGTGTAGTTAAGGTTATGAATGAAAGGGTTTAGAAAGGAAATGAAGATACAAGGAAAATAATACATAAAAGGGAAATGAAAATGGGAGTGTCAAGAAATTACAAGTGTAATTAAAGTGGAGAAATAGCTGCAATCAGCTGGAAAAAAATGGAGAGTGTGATATTGGAGTTTGGAGAGTCTTTTTTTGGGGATGACAAGGCTTAAGATGTGGCTGTTAATTTGAGTTTCTGGAACAGAGTCAAGCTCTTATTATTAAGGGAGGCAAGGAACTAGTAACCAATAGAAACATGAAGCAGCGTGATTTTCATTATGCCAAAAATATCTTGTCTTAATTAGAGAACAAAATAATATTACTATATTATTTTAAACGTGCTTTTATATAAACACTGCTTGTTTAAAACTTTTATTAATATTAGAAGTAAACACTCCCTAGAAAGGCTACCTAAAACTTACCCTTTTTAAGTAACTGAAATGTATTTTTCATGAGGTTAATCAGATTTTTCTTCCTTTGTCTTCTAGTATAAGAATTAATATTGTGTATTAGTCCATTTTCACACTGCTATAAAGAATACCACCTGAGACTGGGTAATTTATAAAGAAAAAAGGTTTCTGACTCACAGTTCTGCATGGCTGGGGAGGCCTCAGGAAACTTACAAACATGGCGGAAGACAAAGGAGAAGCAAGGCACGTCTTACATGGCGGCAGGTGAGAGAGAAGAGCCACGAAGGGGAAAATTCCAAACACTTTTAAAACCATCATCTCTTGTGAGAACTTCCTCGCTGTCATGAGAACAGCATGGGGGAAACTGCCCCCACGATCCAATCACCTCCCACCAGGTCCCTCCCTTGACAGGTGGGGATTACAATTCAAGATGAGATTTGGGTGAGGAGAGGCTAAACCATATCAAATTGATAGTCTGGAATAATAACAAATGCCCTGGTTCTGTCTTCTCTCCCTGCATTAAACTTCTGAGGAGACCCAGAGGTTTTGGACCCTTTAATATATTATTTTGTCTGAGCAATCTCGCTTCTCCTATGAGAGGTTTCTTTTGATGAAAATGCATAGCCCCTGGGATATCTCTGCTACATACACTTTAGCCAGCAACCCAACTCAGGCCTGAAAGGTGGCAAGCATCGGTCTAAATTGATCTCCATCTATATATGCTCTTGTATTTGTTCAATCATTCTGTTTTCACTGACCATATGGCCAAGAGGAGAAAAATAAGAAAAAAAAATCAATTTGTGGTTAATATCATCTAACTTTGAAAACAGTAGTCATAGCAACACGTTGCTTAAAAATCACCTCATTGTTTTTATTACATCATAATTTGAAATGGAACACTTATTAAATATTGTTGATTACTATAAGATGAGCCTACAGACAGTAATTACAGTGTTGTCTTCAGGCACAGCTGAGAAAGAGGTATCTATAAACAATAATGTTGCATTTTGTCTCTGTGGTATAAAAATATAATGAGTCAATTACTGTAAACTTGGCTTTTAAACTAAGAATTCTCACGGAAAGCAGCTCAACAGGAAAGAGGAAGACAAACCATTTGTAAACTATATGGAACTTACATTTTTAAGCTATTTAAATAAGATGAAAACATGAGGAATGAGAATATATTGAAGTTTTAAAATTCTACATATATCATAAGTGATTATCCTAAATGAATCCACAGATGCAAAACATCAAAAATAATGTGTCTGTGAGTATACAGTGGCAACTCAGTTGACATGATAATTCAAGAAAGAGGAGATACATTGCATGGATTTGCTAAATAGTTCTAATTCCTCAAACTCCAGTATCTTGATTTTATTCTCTGTCATATTAACACCTAGAAGTATTTCCATTTACAATGAATGAAATGTGTATTAGTTAGGGTTCTCCAGAGAAGGAGAACCAAATGGATATATACAAAGAAAGAGAGAGAGCTATCAAAAGAAGTAGAACTGCATCAAGGAGGATTTATCAGGGGAATTGGCTCACTTGATTATGGAGGCTGAGAAGTCTCACAATATGGCATCTGCAAGCTGGAGAACCAGGGAAGCTAATGGTGTGACTCAGTCCAATGCCTAAGACTTAAAAATCTAGGTGTTTGCTGGTCAAAGTCACAGAATCCAAAGCTGTAGAATCTGAAGTTCTGATGTCCAAGGGTAGGAGAAGTGTGTGCAAGCTCCAGGAGAAGAAGAGGGAGAGGAAGAGGGAGAGGGAGAAAATGAGAATAAATGAATCTGTCTTCCTTCCTTCCTTCCCTCTCTCTGCCTTTTTATTCTATTTAGGCCTCCAGCTGATTCGATGGTGCTGTTTACATAAAGTGAGGGTGCGGCTTCCTTACTCAATACTGATTCAATACCCATCTCTTCCAGAAGCACCTTCACAGACATACCCCAAAATAATGCATTATTAGCTATTTGGGTATCCCTTAGTCAGTCATGGTGACTCTTAAAATTAGCCATCACAGAATGTAATCCAATGACTGCAGCATATCTGAAGAGCAAGGTCAACACCACACCCTCATTACTGCAAGTTGAGCATGAGATGTCAAATCTATTTTCATATTAGAATAGAAATATGTATAAATCTATTTAACTAGCCTTGATTTTATATAATATTCTTTCTGTGAGAGACACACCTCTTTTTAAAGTTTTTATTATTTTTATTATACTTTAAGTTCTAGGGTACATGTACACAACCTCCAGGTTTGGTACATAGGTATACACGTACCATGATGGTTTGCCACACCCAGTAACTCGTCATTTACATTAGTTATTTCTCCTAATGCTATCCCTCCCTCAGCCCCCCACCCCCTGACAAGCCCCAGTGTGTAATGTTCCGTGCCCTGTGTCCAAGTGTTCTCACTGTTCAATTTCCACCTATGAGTGAGAACATGCAGAGTGTGGTTTTCTGTCCTTGCGATAGTTTGCTCAGCATGATGGTTTCCAGCTTCATCCATGTCCCTGCAAAGAACATGAACTCATCCTTTTTATGGCTGCATAGTATTCCATGGAGTATATGTGTCACATTTTCTTAATCCAGTCTATCATTGATGGACATTTGGGTTGGTTCCAAGTCTTTGTTATTGTGAATAGTGCCACACGAAACATACATGTGCATGTGTCTTTATAGTAGCATGATTTATAATCCTCTGGGTATATATCCAGTAATGGGATCGCTGGGTCAAATAGTATTTCTAGTTCTAGATCCTTAAGGAATTGCCACATTGTCTTCCACAGTGGTTGAACTAATTTACACTCCCACCAGCTGTGTAAAAGAGTTCCTATTTCTCTACATCCTCTCTGGCATCTGTTGTTTCCTGACTTTTTAATGATCGCCATTCTAACTGGTGTGAGATGGTATCTCATTGTGGTTTTGATTAGCATTTCTCTGATGACCAGTGATGATGAGCATTTTTTCATGTGCCTGTTGGCTGCATAAATGTCTTCTTTTGAGAAGTCTGTTCACATCCTTTGTCTGCTTTTTAATGGGGTTGTTTGTTCTTGTAAATTTGAGTTCTTTGCAGATTCTGGATATTAGCCCCTTGTCAGACGGGTAGACTGCAAAAATTTTCTCCCATTATGTAGGTTGCCTGTTCACTCTAATGGTAGTTTCTTTTGCCATGCAGAAGCTCTTTAGTTTAGTTAGATCCTTTTTGTCTATTTTGGCTTTTGTTGCCATTGCTTTTGGGAGACACACCTGTTTTACTAGAACTACTCTTATTGGCCCAACTGGGACCTGAAGGAAATTAAGGGTGATGGACTGTCGTGGCTTGCAAAACCATAGGTGATTTTCTTCTTGACATAATGCCTAATTGGCAGCCCTGGGAAAAGGGCATGATCTCTCCTCCTTAGTTCAGAAATATATCATATTATCAAGGAAAAGGAGAAAGAAAACTTTATGCAGTATAACATTTTATAATCACCTCTCAGAATGTGGCTCCTTCTGTCATGTAAATCTGATTTCTAAAACTGATAAAGACTACACATAAAATAGATATAGACACATTTCACTTGTGAATATTGATCCAAAAATCCTAAATAAATTTTTAGCAAATGGAATTCAACAGCATATAAAAATATAAACCACCATGCACAAACAGTGGGTCATGCATGGGAAGCTGAGGCAGGAGGATTTTTTGAGACCAGGAGTTTGAGAACAGCCTAGGCCAAACAGTGAGACCCTATCTCTACCAAAAAAATAAAACATTAGCTATGTACGATAACACACACCTGTAGTCCTAGGTACTTGGGAGGCTGACGTGGGAGGATTACTTCAGCCCAGGAATTGGAGGCTGCCATGAGCTATGATGGTGCCACTGAACTCCAACTTTGGCAACAAAGAGAGACTTTGTCTTTAAAGAAAAAAAAAAAGATATATATACACACACACACATATATACACACACAAATATATACATACACACACATTTATATATCATATGAATATGCAGCCTATATTATACAAATCTAAAGATGTTCCAAATATAGGCAATTTATTATAAATTCATCATGTTGATAGTTCTGAGAACAAATAATACGATATTCTCCATAGATACTGAAAGAAAATTTCATATAATCCAATCACCATTCATGAAAAAAGAAAACTTAATAAAATAGTAATAATACCTCAATATAAATTTATGTATATTCAATCAATCAATCAATCAGTCAATCATCTATCTCAGTCTGAAGCCAGTGTTTTCTTTAATGGGAAAACCCAAAGCTATTAGAAGTATCGCCATCACTACTTACTATCAAATTGGAGGCATTAAACAATATATGTACAATACATAAAAATAAAGAATAATAATGAAGGGCAAGAATTGAAATAAAAGGCCAGGCGCGGTGGCTCAAGCCTGTAACTCCAGCACTTTGGGAGGCGGAGACGGGTGGATCACGAGGTCAGGAGATCGAGACCATCCTGGCTAACACGGTGAAACCCCGTCTCTACTAAAAAAATACAAAAAACTAGCCAGGCGAGGTGGCAGGCACCTGTAGTCCCAGCTACTCGGGAGGCTGAGGCAGGAGAATGGCGTGAACCTGGGAGGCGGAACTTGCAGTGAGCTGAGACCCGGCCACCGCACCCCACCCTGGGAAAAAAAACCAAACCCCCTCTCAAAAAAAAAAAAAAAAAAAAAAAAAAGAATTGAAATAAAAAAGTAAAATTACCTCTATATGCAGATAATGTAACATATATCTAGAAATCTCAAGAGAATTATTAAGAATCAACTGCTATTAATACAAACATTAAGATAATTGAGAAGGTAGCAGGATACTAAGTTAGACACAAATCAAAAGTCTCTCAATATATAAAAATCAACTAAATGATACAATGAAAGTGAAGACTCAATCTATAATAGAAAAACGATACAAAATCTAGGAATAAATAAGAAATATGTAAAACTCTATATGAGGAAAATGTAAAAACAGAGAGAAACACAAAAATACACTTGAAGAAACTGAAATACATTCTCACTTTTTTTATAGAATGCATTTCCCAGTTGATTTATCTTTTCAGCATGGTCCAAAGGAAAACATTGGTAATTTATTTTTGGAGTTAGACAAGCTGATTTTAGAGTTCACATGAAAAAATAAATAAATAAACAAGCAAAAATATCTAGGGAAATTCTGAAAAAACAAGAGTGATGAATGTCAGCCTGACCAGATATTAAAGCATACTACAGAATCTTGATAATGAAAACACTCTGGCGTTGGTGTAAGAATAAACGTACCAAGGAAACGGCAAAGAAAGTGCTGAAATAATCCGAGTGCGTATAAAAAATTATTTTATCATAAAGGTGGCATCTACATCACTTGAGAAGAGCTGTGCT
Organism: Theropithecus gelada; assembly: GCF_003255815.1. NCBI lineage: Eukaryota > Metazoa > Chordata > Mammalia > Primates > Cercopithecidae > Theropithecus > Theropithecus gelada. The sequence goes on from NC_037676.1 coordinate 14,458,877, forward strand.
TTTCAGAAACTTTTGTGAAAACTCAATAAACATTTGGAGAAAGATAAAATAGGTTATTTACTTCATCAATAAGAAATAAAAGTGAAATCCTAAGTCCCTCAACCAACTAAATAAACCTCTCTTCTTGGTCAAGGGGACCCCGGAGGAACCTTGAAAACTGAATTCATGACCATGATGGGACAGGAAGTCAGACACGACTCACTGAACTCCCTCCCTCGCTGACTGCCATAAAGTTTTTTTCCTAAGGGTTAAACAGAGACCAGCCTTTTTGAAACACACACTCCACCACTGACATCAACCAAGTGCCTGATGCTGCCTCACTGGCATTGCAGTTTCCACCCAAAAACCAACCAGCATTTCTTCCTGATAAGAGACAGCTGACCACAGAGTGGTTTTGGCCAGTTTATAGAGGACATATAGAAAGGGTTACCTTGTCCTCTGCTTCATCTTTTGACATCACAGGGCTGAAAACACTACCCTCAGATCGTACCAACGCCTTCATTTTTTGAACATGGGTCCCATGAAGAGGCAGGAAGCCCAACTGCGCATGCACAGGTTTCTCCTCTCGTAACGATTCATGACTCCTCCCACAGCTTATTGAATACATTTATTTGACCGCCTCCTTCAGTATAAATCCCTGCGTTTTTCTTCAGACCTGTTTCCTACTTCTGGCCAAAGGCTGTGCTTGCCAGCCTGTCAGAATGGCCACCTGCAGGCTGCAACCCTTTATAAGAAATAAAGCTCTCCTTTCCAGATTTATGAGCCTCGTCATTCTTCAGTTGACAGCAAGTAAACAGAATATGATCCAATGAATTAGATGTCTGTCTTTAAAAGAACCATACAAATACTAGAAGAAAAGTGAATTTGTTTATAATCTGAGAGTGGGGACGTTAGTTATTTATATTTATGAATAAAATGTAGAAAAAATACAAAAAAAAAAGACTGATTTACATTTAACACAGTGAATAAAAACTCCTGCATGGCAACAACGACATAAAGTCAGAAGATGAACGACGAAGTAAAGCAAATTATTTGAAATTCATAAGACAAAGGTATAATACCTGAAAAACCTGAAGTACATAGAGTTCTTAAAAACTTAAAAAAAAAAAAAAGGACTGAAAGGCTTGCAGAAAATTGGCAAAACATATTGTTCATCAAAAAAGGCAAAAAATTCTCAACTTCATTCCTAATAATAGAAATGTAAATTGAAACTACAAAAAAAAGGTTTCTTATCTGTCCAATTGCCAAATATAATTTTACAAATTGGTAAGTGTTCTCTTGGTAAAGTTGTGGAAAAATAGGCACTCACACATTGCAGGTGGGAGAGCAACATTGCTCTCACGTTCTAATGTTTGATCTAATGTTTGATCTAAACACTGACCTAACGTTTCGGGATCCTAAATTTCTCAGAATGGAATTGCTTAAGACAAGTGAGTCAACTTATAGGAAAATTGCGGATGTCACAGAGTAATGAGCATATATATGGTGGACCTAGGTGATAAGAGGACACCTGCTATGGCCAGGCACCCCAAAGATCAGACAAGAGGAGACTGAGATAATGGCTATGGACGGACGTTCCTGCAGAGGGCCATAAAAACTGCAAAGACACTGACCATGGCCAAGAAGACTGCAGAAGCTCTGCCCGTGAGAACTCAGAGGCCTCTTTTTCAGAGGCTGGGGGAGAAGAGCAGTGACACCCCACCATGGTCTGTGTTCTGAGGATAACCAGACCTGCTAGTGTGTCAGTCAGTAAGCTCGCTTCCGGAACCACTCACCGTGGCCCCTTCCCCCTCTCTCTTACCACTGCCTGTGTGTGTTGGATAAATTTGCATGGCTGTTGGTGTGTGAAAGCTATGCAATGAACTGGGAATTTGTAAGTATTTAATTGGCCACTGAGTCATGAAACTTCAGAGTCATGAAACAGGTCAGAGTTGGCACAACTAGGCTGATTCAAATCTGACATGAGAAATAGGTAGAAGGGGATTTCGTGGAATATCACACAATTACAGACACATCTATGTTTTTGTCAGAGGCATTTGAACCAGAGCAACTCCATCTTGAATAGGGGCTGCATAAAATGAGGATCAGACCTGCTAGGCTGCATTCCCAGGAGGTTAGGCATTCTTAGTCACAGGGTAGGACAGGAGGTTGGCAGGACTGGTAGGACTGGTACCACAAGACGCAGGTCATAAAGAACCTGCTGACAGAACAGAATGCAATAAAGAAGCCACCAAAACCTGCTAAATCCAAGATGGCCATGGAAATGACGTCTGGTGGTCTCACAGCTCTTTATGGCTGATTACAATGCATACACATGCTAAAAGACACTCCTACCAGTACCACAACAGTTGACAAATGCCATGGCAACTTCTGGATATGATCCTATATGGTCTAAAAGGGGGCGGAATCCTGAAGTCCTGGAAATCCTCACCCCTTTTCTGGAAAACTCATGAAAAATCCACCCTTTGTTTAGCATACAATAAAGAAATAACCGTAAACATAGCCAACCAGCAGCCCTAGAGGCTGCTCTGCCTAAAAGATAGGCATTCTCACCGGGCACGGTGGCTCATGCCTGTTATCCCAGCACTTTGGGAGGCCCAGGCAGATCACAAGGTCAGAAGTTCGAGACCAGCCCGACCAACATGGTGAAATCCCATCTGTACTAAAAATGCAAAAATTAGCTGGGCATGGAGGTGCGTGCCTGTAATCCCAGCTAATCAGGAGGCTGGGACAGGAGAATCGCTTGAACCTGGGAGGTGGAGGTTGCAGTGAGCCGAGATCATGCCACTGCACCTCAGCCTAGGCGACAGGGCAAGACTCCGTCTCAAAAAAAAAAAAAAAAAATAGGCATTCTTTTGCTTCCTTACTTCACTGATAAACTTGCTTTCACTTTATGGACTTGCCCCCAATGGAACCCTCTCAAGTAACACTTTGACCCAGCAATCCCATTTCTAGAATTCTACCCTCAAGGCATGCCTTAATGAAGACAAAAATAATATTGTCAGGCTGATCTCAAACTCCCAGCTTCAAGCAATCCTCTCACCTTCGCCTCCCAAAGTGCTGGGATTATAGGCATGAGCCAGTTACCATACCCAGCCTGGGAAGCCATTTAAGTCACTAACATGAGAGCGATTTACTTTTTAAAAGTAATCACCGCTGTAGTGTAGAGAATAGAGTTGAAGGAGCAAGACTGCAGAGACCTGTTAAAAGGCTATTAGGATAATTCTTAATATGGAATGCCATATTGCCAGAAAGCAGAGGGTCTTTGGGTGCTGTGGCCTTGGGAATATTATTTGTCATGTAATAAAATACACATAGGAGGTAAGGAATGTCAAATGCCAGAACTGACACAGAGAGGGATTTGCACAAGATTGGTTTGAGTTCCTGAACACCTACAGCTCTTTACATGTCTTCTCAGTATAACCTGCCCACAGTGGTCCTCTCTGATCAGAGGAGCCAGGTGCTGTTGCTGTGGGCTGTTGAGGAGAAAAAGCTTTTCCTCTACCCTCTGGGGCAATACTGAGTTTCCATATTTTGGAAATTACCTTGCTAATCTAACAAAAGACAGATTAGGAAGAGAAAAGACAGTTTACTCAGTATGTACTCAGCATGTACAGAAGAGCTCACAGAAAATGTACCTCGAAAAGGCATTTAGTATTTGAGACTTATATACCATCGTAATAGGGAAGGGGGCAGGGAGAAGGGTACTTAGGAGAAAACAAAGAATGTTCAGGAAAGATAAATGGGCCTTTAGGAAAATAGATGGGGACAAGATAGTTTTGTGACAATGTCTATTTCAGTGATTTCTTATCCAGGTGCTGACTTCTTATCTGTGGTGAGAGGAGTCAATCTTTTCTGTTTGTTTAGCTCCTATGGAGGGGATTTATGACAGTTGAGTTATTTGGGGAGGCTCGGCTTTGAGAAAGATAAGAAGAGTTAAAAACAAAAAAACAAACAAACCTACAATACCTCTTGCATCTGCTGATTCTCAGATATCTTCAGCTCAAAATAATCTTTATGCCACAACAGTGTTACAGGAAAGGGGTCCCGATCCAGACTCCGAGAGAGGGTTCTTGGACCTCACACAAGAAAGAATTCAGGGCGAGTCCATGAAGCGAAAACAAGTTTATTAGGAAAGTAAAGGAATAAAAGAATGGGTACTCTACAGACAGAGCAGACCCGGGGGCTGCTGGTTGCCCATTTTTATGTTTATTTCTTGATGATATGCTAAACAAGGGGCGGATTATTCATGCCTCCCTTTTTTAGACCACATAGGATAACCTCTTGAAGTAGCCATTGCATTTGTGAATTGCATTTGTAAAAAATCATGGCGCTGGTGGGAGTATAGCAGTGAGGATGGCCAGAGATAACTCTCATGGACATCTTGGCATGGTGGGTTTTGGCTGGCCTCTTTACTGCAAACTGTTTTATCAGTAAGGTCTCTATGACCTGTATTTTGTGCTGTCCTCCTATCTCATCCTGTGACTTAGAATGCCTTAACCGTCTGTGACTACAGCCCAGATCTCAGCCTTATTTTACCCAGCTTCTATTCAAGATGGAGTTGGTCTGGTTCACACACCTCTGACAATAGTGCCTTCTGGATCTCTTTAGGGCCATAGCCACACTCCTTGCTGACTTATGCCAAACATTAAATATTACATATTGTATTAATATAATAGATATGTTGGGAAAAAAAGCAAACTAAAACAAACTGTGTAAAGCATTTAAAGTTGTTTATTCTGAACCATAAGTGATGATGGTCCTGGGAATAGTCTTAAGAGGTCCTGAAAAGGTGTTCCCAAGGCAGTAGGATTACAGGTTTGTTTTAAACAGTTTAGGGACAGAAATTGTATGTCAAATCATAAATCAATTCATAGAAGGCATACATTAGTTCAGCCTAAAGAGGCAGGATATCTTGAAGTGGGGCTGGGGTAGGGGGCTTACAAGGCATAAGTGGAGTCTAAGATTTTCTGGTTGGCAATTGGTTCAAAGAGTTAAGCTTTGTCTAAAGGTTGATGTCAGTACAAAGCAATACTTGAGTTAAGATAAGGGGGCTGTGGAGACCAAGGTTCTTGTTATGTAGATGAAACCTCCAGGTAGCAGTCTTAGAGAAAATAGATGGTAAATGTCTCTTTTTGGACCTTAAAATATGTCAGACTCTTAGTTTATCTCTTCTAGGTCTGGGAAAGATGTGGCTGCTTTAACGGAGATTCTCTACAGATGCAAAATGCCCACACGAAATATATGGTTTTGCAGAGCCATTTCAAATTACGTCAAAGAACTATATACTTCGGTAAAAATATTATAATTTCCTTCAGCATCTGCTATCTGTCATGTGATGCTATACCACAGTTCGGAATTTGGGATTTTATTGCCACAAAGAGTCTGTTTTGTCAGTCTTATGATTTCTATTTTAACGCTGATGCTGGGCAGTTGAGCCTCAGCTCCAAAAGCAATGAGGTATAAGGAGTTATCCTGTTTGACCTCCTTTCCTTTCTTTACCCATCATGGCTGGGAATTCAGTTTTTCAGGTTTGTTTGGGTCCCCTTGACGCAGAGAGGGTTTGTTCAGTTAGCTGATGGGGGTTAAGGATTTTATTTTTAGTTTACAGGTAATTGAAAATAGATATTTTCCCCCTTTTCCATTTAAACTCTTGCTTCACAGAAAGTAGATAACTTAGGGCAAGTGCCAGCATTATGACCTACAGTGTTTCTTTGTAAGGCTTTACAACTAAAGAATAGTTTTTATATTTTTTAATGGTTGAAAGAAAAAATGCAAAGAATAATATTTAGTGACATGTGAAAATTACATGAAATTTGAATTTCAGTTCATAAAGTTTTTCTTTATTGCAGCCTGATTCATTCATTTACATATGAGCTGTGGATGTTTTCACACAACAACAGAATTGAGTAGTTGTGACAGAGACAGTGTCACATACACAGTCTGCAAAGCCTAAAATATTTAGTATATTGCTCTTAAGGAGAAACTTTGCCTAGGCTTAGTCTAGGGACACATTTGTTTCACAGGGATAGTCAGACTTGAATACTGAAAAGAAAATGGACAGAAGCTAGTCACTGTACAGATGTCACTTTATTTAAAGTCATCCTACCTTAAGATGAAAGTGCTCTAGCTTTCTTTGAATATATGTATATCATGTATGTAAGGTCCTCTGAATGGGCTACACCATGGTTGAGCCATTGTGACTCCTGTGATCCACACATGGAGGCCTGCTAGAGTCACAAAGCCTGGAGCAACAGGAGAACCACTAAAGAAGAAGAAACAGCTAGTTCCTGCCTTAACTGATTACCAGCCTTGCAACATTCCACCATTGTGATATGTTCCTGCCCTACCGTAACTGATCAATCGACCTTGTGATATCATTGATATTGTGCCTTGTGACCTCTTGCAACCTCATGACTAGGCACCTTGTGACATTCTTCCCCTGCCCACAATAAACAGCCTGGAAGTATAACTTTCCACTTCTTACCCTTACTTACAAAACTAACTCTAATCCCACCACCCTCCACTGACTCTCTTTTCAGACTCAGCCCACTTGCACCCAAGTGAATAAACAGCCTTGTTGCTCACACTTAGCCTGTTTAGGTGGTCTCTTTAATTAGATGCATGCAGAACAGTAAGTACATGATGTTATATGATAGACAAATTCCATACTCCTTAATGGATTTCCACAGTAGACACTGATAGACATATATAACTTTTTTTTTTCCTGATCAGGCTATGCAAATCATGACATTCAGGTTTTCCACTTTTCCAGGCTTCCTTGTAGCTAGGTAAGGCTGGCAATATGACCTAATTTTGGCCAATGAAACATAGGTGGAACTATGTTGGGGAATATAAGTTGTAAGTCCTGGAAAGCTGTTGTTTTCTTGATAAATAGATTTAAAAGTTTCCCAGTTACTTCAGTTTTCTAAAGTTTCCCAATTACTCCACTTTTCTAAGTGTACTCACTTAGAAGGCCTATCCCTGGTTCCTCCAGCTTTGAATGCAGAAGTGATAGCTGAAGCTGTAGCCGCCATGCCATGGCCATGAGCCAAAGTGAAGCAAATAACAGAGACATCAACCATCATGTCTTTGAATTGCTGCGCAAGAAATACCCTCAGAAAAAGAGTACTAGGATCAGCTCCAATAAGTATTAGGTTCTATATTATCTGAGACTGCACAAACTTCCTGAAAACAATAAGGTTCATCCACTCTCTTCCTGAAACAACTAAGTATTAATTCAAAGGCATCAATCTCCTGGCATCATGCAAGTACATTTATTCCCATACAGACTAATAATGAACGTGGAAAGCTAGACATAGACTAGCCTTAGAGGTATTGTCTACAATCTTTTCTCATGCCTTCTTTCTCCTTAAGCCTTCTGAGGCTTTAGGTACCTTTGTCTAAGCCCTACTCCTTGATTCTTTTATTTTTTTATTCATTTTAAGTGTTACGTTTTGAATCTATTTCTTTTTCTCCTTGTGCCAGTGCTAATTCTTTCTTCTTTGCTTAATTAATATGTAGCAATGTTTTATTAACACCAACCAATATGCTATTGTTGACAAATTGAACATTGTAGCGTGAGAACGATGCAGGCAACATTCTTTTACACTAACTCCAAATCTGTGCCAATCTATCTTTTGGTAATTTTCATCCCATTTCATAAGAAATAGTTGAAAGGTCTTTCTTTCCCCTAGGAAAAGAGGTTCAAAAGAAAGTGCGTGTTCCTTAGGGAGGTAAAACAACATTTAAGGAAAAGTCTTACTTTTGGAAATACAACAAACCTGTGGTACATGGACTGTTTTAGCACCTGAGTATTTCCTGATTAATATTTTAACCTATTTCCAATTTCTCAGAGAACTTTGGGCAGGTAGAGATAGCTATTACCTCAATTTAATATTTTCTCTACTTCCCCAAAGCCAGTCAAGAATGTAATGAAACAATAAATTTTATAGAAAAAAGCTATCAAATTTACAAATACATAGATCATATCTATAAAATTCTATGAGACCATGACAAGAGGTTCATGAAATCTTCACATAAAACCTGGGTTTTTAATCAATCACAGCAGCCCAAGGGCAGGTGGATTGTTGATTGTTATTTCTGATTATAGTACCTAATGGAACCACCATATTATGCACCTAATATTATTCCTAGCTATTTTTGTTATGGTCCCAGAGTTGTTCAAACAAAACACTAACAGACAACACAAAACATTGCAGCCATTTCAGTTTTAATGAAAATGCACTCATTTTTGAATGGCATAAAATATGCTGTATATATATGTGCTATAGGAAGACAATTGTATTATTTGCATAACCATTCAAGAAATTAAACACGCAACCATCTAGCTTTAAGGCCACAAAATAATGTAATGTGCCAATGATACAATTAACAATACCAGGTAAGAAAATTTCAAATTTGGGAAAAATTAAATTCCCCAATACAAACATGCAATTTGTTTAAAAAAAATTGTATTTTTTTTGACAAACAATAAGCCAAATGAAATGAACTAGTTCACAATATTTGAGGAACGTCCCTACTTGCCTCTTTAAAACTTTAGTTGTTGTAATCTGGACTTTTGGTGGACTTATAACCTGCCTTAATTTTTAAATATATCTGGAGGGGGAAAAAAATCTCCCAGAGACAAATTGCCACAAAATCAAACCAATTCCCATAAATGGGTAAACCTTTTTTTTTAAGTCTTATGCAAGGACAGATAAATTAACAATAAACAAGCATCTTTGAAATGAAGTATTCTATAGAAAGGTCTTATCTGCTGTTGATTTTGAGCAGGCAGCAGGGACCTGCATTAATGCAGCTCTTCTGCAGACCCTGATATATAAAGTGCAGGAGCCTTTTTCCCAATTTAGAGAGAGAGAAAAAAAATCATCAACTAAATAAAAATAGATTTAAACACAGTAAATTAATCCCTCAGAAAGAAAAAAATGTATATGTATTTTTTTAATGTGTAAAGCAAGCTGACAAGTACCTTGTGTTATTCACGGTAATTTGGTTGTCTGTGAGAGGCAATGCAACTTGAGCTAGTTAAGTAAACTGAGAATTTAGTGGGTTACAACTGGTAACGAGAAACCAAGACACAGAAAAAGTGGGGAGATATCTGGAGATACGAAGCCCTGTATCCAAGGACTCAAAAAACTGAAGGGCTTTCTCCATGTTTCCTACACCTGCTGGTTCTGTAGGTTCATTATAATAGTTTGGCTTCTTTATGTCTTCGGAAGTACACCGTCTTGAAATCAATGAGCTCATTCTTAGCACATAAGAAGGCAAGGACAGGCTGGGCGCAGTGGCTCACACCTATAATCTCATCACTTTGGGAGGCAGAAGCAGGCGGATCACCTGAGGTCAGAAGTTTGAGACCAGCCTGGCCAACAAGGTGAAACCCCGTCTCTACTAAAAATACAAAAATTAGCTGGGTGTGGTGGTGTGCGCCTGTAGTCCCAGCTACTTGGGAGGCTAAGGCAGGCTTGAACCCCAGAGATGGAGGTTGCAGTGAGCTGATATCATACCATCGTACTGCAGTCTGGGCGACAAGAGTGAAACTCTGTCTCAAAAAAATAAAATAAAATAAAATAAATAAATAAATAAATAAATAAATAAAAGGCAAGGCAAGGATGGGGACTCTCTCTCCCCAGGATACATCTCTCTTTGAACCATTTCCCATAGTCAAACAGATGGAGTAATAGGATGGGAGCCACTTGGATCTGATTCTTGTGACCACTACAGTAAAATACCACCATTGGCAACCTCCGTCAGAGCATGGTCAGAGTAAGAATGCAGGAGTTGGCCGGGCGCAGTGGCTTACACCTGTAATCCCAGCACTTTGGGAGGCTGAGATGGGTGGATCATGAGGTCAGGAGATCAAGACCTTCCTGGCTAACATGGTGAAACCCCTTCTCTTAAAAATACAAAAATTTAGCCAGACATGGTAGCACGTGCCTGTAGTCCTAGCTACTCGGGAGGCTGAGGCAGGAGAATCGCTTGAACCCAGGAGGTGGAGGTTGCAGTGAGCCAAGATCATGCCACTGCACTCCAGCCTGGGTGATAGAATGAGACTCTGTCTCAAGAAGAAAAAAACAAAAACAAAAACAAAATGCAGGCATTACCTAAAAGAAATTGACATTCAATATGTATGAAACTATTTATGCACATTTATTAACATTCCTTAAAGTTTATACAATTTGTGCTTTTAGCAATGGAGCCATATTTGTTCAAAGCAATGTTTTCTTGTGTGGTTTTTTTTTTTTTTTTTTTTTTTTGTGGGGATGGAGTCTCTCTCTGTCACCCAGGCCGGAGTGCAGTGGTGTAATCTTGGCTCATTGCAACCTCCACCTCCTGGGTTCAAGCGATTCTCCTGCCTCAGCCTCCGAGTAGCTGGGATTACAGATGCACATAGCCAAGCTAGGCTAATTTTTTGTATTTTAGTAGACACGGGGTTTCATCATGTTTCCTAGGCTGGTCTCGAACTCCTGAGCTCAGGCAATCCGCCCACCTCGGCCTCCCAAAGTGTTGGGAGTACAGACGTGAGCCACTGAGCCCAGCCAAAAGCAATGTTTCCTTAAAGAAATGAAGTATTCAAAAATCTTCATGGTCTGCTTTTCAAGCAAACCACGAGGACTAATTTTCAGGCTGTACACATTGTGCTGGTTCTTAGGGTTATTCTTCATGTAAAAGAAGTGAGAAACACATTTGGAGAAAGAGATTTGAGGAAAATTGTAAGATATGAGTCCGAAGTCTGGTCAGATCTCAAGGTCATTTTCTGTGTTCCTAAAATAACTGATCCTCTGTTCATATACCATCCCACAGGCCATGCCAACCTTGCAGTGGCCTTACCTCTGGCCTTGCTTGTCAAATTTTCAACATAGCCACTATTTGCAGCCCTTCCCAAATAAGCTGAGACTGCCCCAAAAAGCACTTGTTCTTTTTAACTACCTCAGACTAAAGGTGAGTTAATTAAAAATAAGATGATTTTCCCCTCTTCCAATTTTCCTTCCCTTTTAGACAACTCACGCAAAAACTATGTTAATTAAAAGGAGAAGGAGGCTTCTGCTCTTCTAATTTTCATAGAGGTTAGAGAACTCCTTTTTATTCTATGGGAGAGTAACAACGGAAGTTGTTTTATCACCCATTACTTCTTCCCAGTTGTACTAGGAGACAGTAATTTTTCCCTCCCCTACGACACAAATCGCAATATACCCACACCCTGAAAGATCCTGCTATACGTCCTAAGCATTCCTGACCCAGGAGGAAAGCTTGCAGGGATTTCAACCCAGCCTCTGCCCTTCCATAGGCATACTGGGTGGCTGACCACAAAAAATAATCACAATTTTCCCCCCTTCCTTTTTGTTTGTGCCCATTGGTAGTGACACTCATGCTGTTTGAGCTATCTTCAATGACTTGCTTTAGCAAATGGTACATTAGGAAACGTGACATGAAGGGAAGCTCAAAAAGCTTTGTACACTGGGGCTTTCTCTTGGTGTCCTGTGCCACCGGGAAGACCCCAAGCCCCATGCTGCTCTTGTGGATGATGAGAGGTACACGGCCCAGTCATGCCAGTCACCCCAACTCACAGCCCAGGCCCATCCCAGAAGCAGAGAGGCTGAGGTGACTACAGTCACCTGTGTGAGCCCAGCTAAGCAGCCCAAATTGCCAGTACCCAGAATCATAAAATAAATGGTGGTCATCTTAAGTTTCTAAGTTCTGATGTGGTTTTTGCATTTATGTAACTGATAGAAAATGCTGTCACTGGATGTTGGCAGATGGAGCACTAGAGTCACGTGACTCAGGGGACCCAGCAATTTGTGATGCCTCCCTTTGGCCACTTTAAGTCTCTTTAGTGGCTGTGACCAGGCGGGGAACTACAAGGTTATTTTTCCCCTGTGGGGGTACTGTCCAACCCTTTACTTACCCCTCCTCCTCACTAAGAAGAGAAACTACAAAATAAAGACTATGAATAGACAAGTTAGGACTGCAAAAGGAACCATAACTACGGAAATGGGAGTACTCATATGGAAACTGCAAACAATAGGAAAACTTAAAGGAGCATAATGATTCCAGACCACTGGTCCATTTAACTTTAAAAAAAAGAGACGATTCTAATGTTGGTTGAATTGTCTTATCATAAAAAAAGATGAGTATCTCTCCAGTTAACTGTAAAACATTAGAGTAACTTTAACAGCGAAATCATAATCAATAAAATATAAACACTATAAAATAATTATACTTTACATTGCAATTATTGATCAAATATTAGCAAGTAGAATCCTACAATATATAAAATGATGGTTGCATCGGTTTCCAAGGAGTACCATAACGAAGCACCACAAACTACATAACTTTAAGTAACAGAAATGTATCCTTTCTGAATTGGAAGCCAGAAGTCTGAAATCGAAGTGTCAGCTTTGTGAAGCCTGTAGGGGAGAATCTGTTGCATGTCTTTCTCTCAGCATCTGGTATTGCTGGCAGTCCTTGTCATTCCTTGGCTTATAGATGCATCACTCCAATCTCTGCCTGTTCCACATGGTGTTCTGTGTGTCTGTGTCTATCTCTCCTATGTATTTCATAAAGACATCAGTCAGATGGGATGAGGGCCCACAAGGATGATCTCATCTTAACTTGGTTATATCTGCAACCCTATTTCTAAATAATGGCAAATTAACAGGTAACTGGGTTTGAACTTTAATATGTCTTTTAGAGGGACAGAATACAACCCATGAAAATGGTATTAGAGCTAAAAGATTTAATTCAGTGATGGAAAGGTAATTCAATATTAGAAAATATAACCGAAAGTTCTTATAATAAAATTAAGATTATGTGGTTATATAGATAAATGCTGAAAGAATATATAAACCAAAATGTATCTCAGACAAGTCTCAATCAATTTAGAAGTTTATTTTGCCAATGCTAAGGACATGTCTGTGAGCCTCAGGAAGTTCTGATGATATATACCCAAGGTGCTTGGGCTACAGTTTGGTTTTATACTTTTTTTTTTTTCCCAGACAGAGTCTCACTTTGTTGCCCTAGCTGGAGTGTAGCGGTATGATCTCGGCTCATGGCAACCTCCGCCTCCCAGGTTCAAGCGATTCTCGTGCCTCAGCAACCAAAGCAGCTGGGATTACAGGTGTGCACCCCCATACCCAGCTAATTTTTGTGTTTTTAGTAGAGATGGGGTTTCACCATGTTGGCCCGACTAGTCTCAAACTTTTGACCTCAAGTGATCTGCCCGTCTCAGCCTCCCAAAGTGTTGGGATTATAGGCATAAGCCACTGTGCCTCTACAAGGAGACGTCAGACATGAATCAATACATATGAGATGAACATTGGTTTGGTCTGGAAAGATGAGACAACTCAAAGCAGGGGTAGGGCTTCCACATCATAGGTGGATTCAAAGATTTTCCAATTGGCAACTGGGTGAAAGAGTTTACTTAAAGACCTGGAATCCATAAAAGGGAGAGTCTGGGTTAGGATAAAGGGTTGTGGAGACCAAGGTTCTTATTATGCAGATGAAGCCTCCAGACAGCAGGCTTCAGGGAGAATAGACTGTAAATGTTTTTTTATCATACTTAAAAAGGTACCAGATTCTTAGCCAATTCTCTCCTGGGTCAGGGTAAAGACCTAGAAAGGGAAAGGGATTCTCTATGGAATATAATTTTTTTTCCCACAAGAGACAGCTTTGCAGGGCCATTTCAAAGCATGTCAAAGAAATATCTTTTTGAGCAAAATATTTCAATTTATTTAAGGGCCTGCTGTCAAGTGATGCTATACTAGAGTCACACTGGAATTTGATGTTATTGCTACATAAAGTCTTAAGATCTCTGTTTTAATGTGAATGCTGGTCAGTTGTGCCTGAATTCCAAAGGGAGGAGGGTTAAAATGAGGCATGTCCAACCACTCATTCCCATCATGGCCTGAACTAGTTTTTTAGGTTAACTTTCGAATGCTCTTGGCCTGGAGGCGAGGTCTATTCATATGGCTGGGGGGGTGAGTGTGAGGGGGCTTAGAAATTTACTTTTAGTTCACAAGTAATTACTAAAAATAAGAATATTTCTTATAAAATCTCTCAGAAAAACAATGGGAGCATGCTGAAGGATGCTAAAAATATTTTCATTATATTAACCACAGATGATATTCTAAACAATGTAACACTAAAAGTATGTCACTAAAACCACAGTGCAGAAAGCAGTGGCTTCCAACACTGTTAACATTTATTTAAAATGATCTTGAAGGTACCAGTGGATTTAGCATGAGAAAAAAATTAAGAGTTGGAATAAGTATTCTAAAAGAAGAGAGAGAGATGTTTTGTTTTGATGATATGTTTGCATATCTAGAGACCACATCCAATTTAAAAACAGACAAAAGGACAAAACCTAACATAAAAGAGATTTTGATAAGCCACCTCCCTGAAGCAGAGCCTCCTGGGTGACTGAAGTAATGTGTGAGCACAGCCGAGCCCAGCAGAAGAACCACTCAGTTAAGCCCAGTCTAATTAATATACAATATTAAAATGTACAATATGCAAATATCAATACATTTTGTTCAAACTCAGTACTTGGAAACGGAGATGGAAAAAAAAAACCATTTCATTCACAACAGTTATAGGGATTTACATTTAAAAACTATAAAATAACACTGAAGTACAGAAGCAAGGTTTGAAAGAAAGATATATATGTTCTCATAGCAGAAGCGTTATAGTATGTTATTTCTCCCAGAATTAATTTATAATGCAATTCCAATTAGAATTCCTCAAAATGATTCTTTTTGGCATGAGACAAATTATTTTATAGTTCATACACTAAAAGAGTAAATGCTCAACAATAGTAAATGAAAAGAAAGTAGAAAAGACTTTCACCACTAGAAATATGAAAAAGCTATAATCCACTTTAATAAAATCAATACATTGTTAGCATGAAAATAGATACTAGATCAACAGAAGAGACAATGCAATCTCTCTCCCTATATACGTATGTAATATATAACAATAGCATTATAATTATTCAAAGAGAAAACATTTGATATACAATGATGATACTGGCACTACTAGATCTCCATTTAGAAGAAAATAAAGGTAGTTTCCTATCACATTTAAATATATGAATGTAGGAAGAGGATGAGAAAAAATAACTAATGGTTACTGGGCTTAATATATGGATGGTTAAATAATCCATGCAGTAAATCCCCACGACAGGAGTTTACCTGTGTAACAAACCTGCACTTGTGGCCCTGAAATTAAAAGTTAAAAAAGATACAAATATAAAATATAAAACAACAATAACAAAAATACCTTTAGTAAAAAATCTTGGAACTCTGTTTCTACAATCTAGGGGAGAGGGTCCTTCTTAATTAAGTCGAAAATTCAGAAGTTCTAAAAGATGAATAACTATCAACAACTGAAATATAACTTCTGTATTGAAAAAGGTGCCGTGTTTCTATAAACAAATGGAATTTTCCTACATACAATGAAATGAAAGTTTGTATGAATAAAAATTAAGTTTGTATGAAAAATAAAATAAAAACAGAAAAAACAAATGTAGACCAATATTTGTTTAAAAATTCTTAAAATGTAAAATTAAAAATTAAAATATTTAATTAAAAATTAAAAATACTACATAGCACACCTGACATGCCAAGCAGTTTTCTAAGCTCTCGACCTGTATCACATAATTTATTCTTACAACAACGCTTTTAGGAAATTATTAGTTCTCTCAGTTTGGGCTATTATAACAGAATATTATAGGTTGGGTGGCTTAAAATAACAGAAATTTATTTCTCACTGTTCTGGGGGCTAGAAGTCTGAGACTGGGGTACCAGCTTGATGGTAGGGCTGTCTTCTGGGTTGCAGATTGTCAACTTCTCCCTGTGTCCTCACTTGAAGGAAAAAGGGCTGGCTAGCTCTCTTGCTTCTTCTTACAGAGAAAGGCACTAGGACAGGTGTGATGGCTCACGCCTTTAATCTCAGCACTTTGGGAGGCTGAGGCAAGCAGATCACCTGAGGTTGGGAGTTCAAGAGCAGCCTGACCAACGTGGAAAAATCCCATCTCTACTAAAAATACAAAAAATTAGCTGGGCGTGGTGGCAGGCACCTGTAATCCCAGCTACTCAGGAGGCTGAGGCAGGAGAATCGCTTGAACCCAGGAGGCGGAGGTTGGGGTGAGCTGAGATCACACGCCATTGCACTCCAGCCAGGGCAACAAGAGTGAAACTCCATCTTAAAAAAAAGCAAAACAAAACACAAAGGCAGTAATCCCATTCATGAGGGCTCCACCCTCATGACCTAATCTCCCAAAGGCCCCACCTCCTAACACCATCATACCATCATATTGGGATTAGCATTTCAACATAAGATTTTTGTGAGAAATAAGATTTTTGGGGGGAACATGGGGGCAAAAACATTCAGTTCATTGCACTAATCCTTTTAAAGCCATTTACAGTATTTCTTCTCTAATCACAAAACTTCAATGACTGATGTGGCTCTCCATTCCTCCACAATGAAATGTAAAGTTAAGCTGAAATTCAAAGCCTTTACAATGACCCATTTTCCCTTCGTGGTCTCGTCTCCAACTATTCTCTTCTATGAACTGACTAGGAGCTTTCCTGTCTTCATGTCCTTACTTCCATGGTAAATTCTGCTTGGGATATTTTCTTTTCTAACTTGAAATCAGATGGTTTTCTCCAGCTCGACTTTCTCCTTGATCTCAGATCAGATGTAATCTCCCCTATATTCAACCCCTTTGGGACCATTTTGATGCTTCTCTGTGTACACATAGCAAATTTCCTACTGCCCTTTGATAACAGAAAATATATTTTACTCATCTCTGAAGTGTTTAGCAAATGATAGTTGCTTGAGAAATATCTATTGAAACCAACACATTAATGGAGGAAAAAGGTGGTTTCTGCTAGGTTTACCAGAACTTTCTGCACAGAAATTTTTACACTTCTCAGAGCCTATATAAACTTTCTAGCATGGAATTTGAAGTTGACACAACTTACTATTACTTTTACAGCTGTACCCTCTTATTTGAATTCTTTCCAGTTTAATTGCTTATATTCCTTCAAAGGCATGTATATTTCTCAACTTTCCTCTACCTGTGATTCTGTCTCTTTTGGTATTCTAGAAATTCTTTGAGGACTGGGATTGTGTCTTACATATTTCAGCATTTTTTCTTTTTTTTTTTTTCCTGAGAGGGAGTCTCGCTTTGTCACCCAGTCTGGAGTGCAGTGGGGCAATCTCCACTCACTGCAACCTCCGCCTCCAGGGTTCAAGCGATTCTCCTGCCTCAGCCACCCAAGTAGCTGGGATTACAAGCGCGCACCACCACGTCCGACTAATTCTTGTATTTTCAGTAGAGATGGGGTTTTGCCATATTGATTGGCCAGGCTGCTCTAGAACTCCTGACCTCAGGTGATCCGCCCACCTCAGCCACCCAAAGTGCTGGGATTACAGGCATGAGCCACTGGGCCGGGCCTACATTTCAGTAGTTTTATGACTAACCAGTGCAGGGCCATAGCAGGTACTCGAAAGTATATCTTCCATGAATAAATGCTATTCACCAGTCTATAATTTCTTCCCATCTGCTCTTCAATCACTGCAATCTGAGGTCCTTGAAGCTCAATTCTAATGCTACACTGATCTGTAAAACCTTCTCTGATCACTCCGTGTGGAAATAATCTCACATTTCTTTACACTGTAAATGTATTATACATGTCACTTTAATTTCGAGATTTTTAATCCAACCTTCAGTTGATATGTTAGTGTCATATGAATTAGATTTGTCTTCTGGGTAGTGGACAAGCACCTGGAGAATCCAACCACTATCCATATTGCTTTTTTTTTGTTGCTTTTGAGACAGGTTCTTACTCTGTGACCCAGCTGGCATACAGGGGTGTGATCACGGCTCACTACAGTCTTGACCTCCTGGGCTGAAGTGATCCTCCTGCCTCAGCCTCCCAAGTAACTGGGAATACAGGTGTGTGACACCACACCTGGCTATTTTTTTTTTTTTTTGTAGAGATACAGTCTCCCTATGTTGCCTAGGCTGATCCTGAACTACTAGGCTTAAGTGACACTCTTGCCTCAGTCTCTCAAAGTGCTGGGCTACAGACATGAGCTACCATGCCCAGTCAACCATATTTCTTCACTTGGTATGTCTGACCAAGGAAAAAGCCTTGCCTAATTTGAACTTCCATTTAATTTCAGTGTCTAAACTCAGGCTCTACCACTTCCCAAACTACACAGCACTTTTTTTTTTTTAAAAAAATGATTTGTTGTAGCACTTTTTCTTTTATGTATTGTAAAATCATTTACCTACATGAATCATCTCCCCTACAAAACAAAAGGTGCTGGCAGCCAGTAGAGGCTATATCCAATTTATCTTTATATCCCTTCCATAGCTGCTATAGTAGGTAAGGAAAGCATTACATAAACATTTATTTAGTAAATAATATAATTTAATGGACATTTACTGATGAAAGGTAACAGCTTACTTCTCACATTTTTTACAGATATACTGTAATTTTTTATACACAGAGTCTCGCTTTGTTACCCAGACTGGACTTGAACTCCTGGGTTTAAGTGATTCTCCTGCCTGGACCTCCAGAGTAGCTGAGATTATAGGCATGCACCACTGTGTCAGTCTACAGCTATACTTTTTAATTTGAATTCTTTCCAGTTTATATTCCCTCAAGTACATGTGTATTTCTCCACTTACTTCTATTTATGGTTGCCTTATATCATTTTTATTTATGTTATAATTCTATACAACAAAATATTACAAAGCTCATTTATTTTTCTTGGTATTCTATTTCCTGTATAAAAAAGTCCTATGTTCAATGTCATGTCTTTTAGTCTTATAGTTTTTTCATCTTAATAGACGTGATTTGGACATATTACAACTTTTAAATAGGAATTTAAATAAAATCTGAAGGTATATACATTTTTAGAAATATATTTTTTAATATTTTATATTGTATAATTATAAAATAATAAAAGTTACATAAAGGAATTATTTAAAACACATATTACCAATATTCCTAAGGGTATTAGGAAACAGGCGCCTATCATTCTATATCACATACTTGCTTGTTTGGATTTTGTCCAGACATTAAACAGGTGTGAGTTGTTTTCTCCATCTGTGAACGGCATAAAAATTTGAGCACTGTCTTTGCTATAGAGCTACTGTAACACTTCGTGACTCTGCTTTGTAAATGGAGAGTGATTTGAAAATACAAACACTTTATGATAGATAAGACTAGCTGTTCTCTAAGACTTAGTATTCTGCAATATGTTAATGGTACTTTATTTAAATAAAAGACGAATAACTTGGTCATCTATATTTGATAAATGCCAAGTTTCATTTCTGGAAAATCACAATTCATTATACTTTATTAAAGAGTATACTCATGCCTGTAATCCCAGCACTTTGGGAGGCCGAGGCAGGCGGATCACAAGGTCAGGAGATTGAGACCATCCTGGCTAACACGGTTAAATACTCTCTCTACTGAAAAATACAAAAAAAAAAAAATAGCCGGACGTGGTGGCGGGCGCCGGTAGTCCCAGCTACTCGGGAGGCCGAGGCAGGAGAATGGCGTGAACCCGGGAGGCGGAGCTTGCAGTGAGCTGAGATCACACCACTGCACTCCATCCTGGACAATAGAGTTAGACACCGTTTCAAAAAAAAAAAAAAAAAGTGTAAATTTTTTCAATAAAAAGACCTAACTTTCTGTAATATTGTGTTTACCAAACTTATTAAAGAGATGTCTCCCATCTGTTTTTTTTTTTTTTTTTTTTGAAATGTAGAATCCATTAATCCTTGGAGGAATTAATGTTACCCCATAACTTACTGTGAACAATTTGGAACTAGACACTAAAAATTTAAACTTTCATGTAAATCAAAATAAAAAACTAGCAATCCCCTACTGTCTAACAGAATGCTTAAAAATGACGGAGCGCAGTGATTCACACCTGTAATCCCAGCACTGTGGGAGGCTGAGGCGGGCAGATCACCAGAGGTCAGCAGTTCAAGGCCAGCCTGGCCAAAATGGTGAAACCTTATCTCTACTAAAAAAAATACAAAAATTAACCCAGCGTGGTGTCCCACACCTGTAATCTCAGCCACTCAAAAGGCTGAGGCAGGAGAATTGCTTAAGCTTGAGAGATGGAGGTTTCTGTGAGCTGAGATCTTGCTACTACACTCCAGCCTGGGTGACAGAGAGTGACTCTGTCTAAAAAAAAAAAAAAAGTTTAAAAATGCAAATCATCAGCCAGGCACGGTGGCTCATGCCTGTAATCCCAGCACTTTGGGAGGCCCAGGCAGGCAGATCATGAGGTCAGGAGATTGAGACCATCCTGACTAACACAGTGAAACCCCATCTTTACCAAAAATACAAAAAGTTAACCAGGCATGGTAGTGTGTGCCTTTAATCCCAACTACTTGGGAGACTGAGGCAGGAGAATCGCTTGAACCCGGTAGGCAGAGGTTGCAGTGAGCCGAGATCGCACCACTACACTCCAGCTTGGGCAACAGAGCAAGACTCCATCTCCAAAAAAAAAAAAAAGCAAATTGTCTGTATAAATCACTATTGTGGAGTTAATTTCATAAATTTGGAGATATTCTAACTTTTCTTGACCCGCATGGTGCTACAAACTATGCTGGAGCAGTAATTTCCTCAATGTTACCCCAGTGGCCAGAAGGAGTCAATGCTTGGCTCAACATAGTTAATTCACTCCCTGAATGTAAGTTACACACTGGGGTAATATCAGTGAATATATAGTTTTTTCTGGCTTTACTTAAATCTATAAAACTTTAAATGATTCACAAAGGACAAATTATCAAGCTGTACAGGCTAGCAATCAATTTAGTACAGAATTCTTTTAAAAATAATCTTTGAGGGTAAATAGTATTACAGCTTTTTAAAACACACATAAAAATATGATCATATAAGATTTCTGAATAACTTTTTGAAAATCCCATTATTTTTATTCTGTACATTGGACCCATCTTAATGCTATTTAAACCTTAGGATTCAATTGGCTTCTTCCAATTCACATGTGGGAAGGACATTAGAAACCTATTTGTTTACATGGAATTGGACAGATGGATGGCTTATGTTTTCTTCTGCACCTAAGGGTATGGCAAAGATATAAACATGGGAGGAAAGTATATTTATGTGAAAAAAATCATACAATGGAACTTTTTATTTCACCTTGCACTATACCAAAATATAAACTTCAAATATCTCATTTTTTTCAGTTTTCTTAAAAGGAGTAGTACTCACGGTTTCATCATATTCAGGAATAGTCTTTTAAGAGCGTGTTTTTTCACTCTTTTTCTGCCTCATCTCTGTGGAGGCATACTACAGACTCCCAGCATTAAAAGTCATTGATTAGTGTAGGGATTTCAGACACAAAGCTGAGTACTCTTTATTGAAGCTTATCCAAATACTGAGGCGAAGCCTATGGAGTTGGAGAAAGCCTCACTGCTGATTCTCATTTGCCTGCTGGAAGTTTGGGGTCCTCCTTAGGGCATTTGATACACTGCCACTGTGGAAAATCACAGCTTAAAAGGAGTGTCTCTCTGTGGGAATGGTGCTCAATACATCTTTATTGAATGCATAAATGATATTTTGCTTAATCATATATCACTGGTTTCCTATCCTAATTCAAAACAAACAACAACAAAACACCATCAGTCTCTCTCCTGCTTGGTGTTAGGATAAGTTAGATGTCCTTAGACTATCATAAAAGGTATTTCTTAATGTGGATCTTTGATATTTTGGCCATGGGATGGAGAATAGAGGAAGGAAGGTATGGCACATTAAGTAGAGTGATCCAAAAGTGAACTTGTAAGTTCATGAAGGGTTTCCTGGACAATGAGGTGGTTAGGAACCAAGCTGTCTCTCTGCCTAGAGCAACAGGACCAAATCCAATCAACTCAGTCCCCACAAACCTTCAACTCCAGGAGCAGGACCTTCCTCCCTCTATATTTTGCCCCGAGCAGAGAGGACCAAGGAATGCAAGAACAGGACACTTGGTGATTCCAGAAAACTCTTGTAAATAGCTTGCCTAGCACAACGTACCTGTTGATTTCTTCATTGACATGACTCCTTTCCTTAGAAGGGAGATCCATGGTAGAAGGATTCTCATAATGCATTAGAATCCTTTCTTTGTCTTTCAGAAATTATGGCTCTGGCAAGCCTCTCCAACTGATCATAGATCAAAAGATCAAATGTATTTCTGCCTTGACTGGCCTTCTGAATGATCTCTTCCTCTAATGAAACTCACTTCTCACCCATGTATTGTGACACTGTGGAGAAACCCAGAAAGGACTTCAATCCATAACAAACAAAATTCAAACCATCAATAAAAATCCACATGAACTGAATGAAACACCAAAAGCAATGGCAACAAAAGCCAAAATCGACACATGGGGTCTAATTAAACTAAAGAGCTTCTGCACAGCAAAACAAACTATTATCAGAGTGAACAGGCAACCTACAGAATGGGAGAAAATTTTTGCAATCTATCCATCTGACAAAGGGTTAATATTCAGAATCTACAAGGAAGAAATTTACAAGAGAAAAAGAAAAACCCATCAAAATGTGGACAAAGGATATGAACAGACACTTCTCAAAAGAAGACATTTATGTATACAATAAACATGAAAAAAATCTCATCATCGTTGGTCATTAGAGAAAAGCAAATAAAAACCACAATGAGATACCATCTCACACCAGTCAGAATGGGTATTATTAAAAAGTCAAAAAATAACAGAGGCTGGCAAGGTTCTGGAGAAAACTGAAGGTTTTAACGCTGTTGATGAGAGCGTAAATTAGTTCAACCATTGTGGAAGACAGTGTGGCAACTCCTTAAGGATCTAGAATTAGAAATACCATTTGACCCAGCAATCCCATTACTGAATATATACCCAAAGGATTCTAAATCATTCTATTATAAAGACACATGTACACATATGTTTATTGCAGCACTATTCACAATAGCAATGACTTGGAAACAACCCAAATATCCATCAATGATAGACTGGATACAGAAAATGTGGCACATATACAGCATGGAATACTATGCAGTCATAAAAAAGGATGAGTTCATGTCCTTTGCAGGGACATGGATGAAGCTGGAAACCATCATTCTTAGCAAACTATCACAAGAACAGAAAACCAAACACCACATGTTCTCATTCATAAGTGGAAACTGAACAATGAGAACACACGGACACAGGGAGGGGAATCTCACACACTGGGGCTGGTTGGGTGATGAGGGGCTAGGGGACGGATAGCATTTGGAGAAATATCTAACATAGATAACGGATTGATGGGTGCAGCAAACCACCATGGCACGAGTATAACTATGTAACAAATCTGCATGTTCTGCGCATGTATCCCAGAACTTAAAGTATAAGAATTTAAAAAAAAATTTTTAAATCCACGTTAAATTTATGTGTGGAATAAAGGTATAATTCAGAGCAAACTCTTGAATAAAAGAAAGTAAGAGTTGGACAAACAAAATTTCACAAATCAGAGGCACAGCTAAGTACAGGATGGAAGAGGCTGGCTGCAATTGAAAAGGAGATATAGATAGTCCATCTAAATTCTCACAGAGGAACAGGCAGAACGGGCGAGACATGGATATGAGAGATCTGAGGAGGCTGTCTGTCTTTGGTTAGGAAGACCTGAAATTTAAAATCCGATGAAGCAGTAGAAGTCTTCTTGAGAAAAACCCTGGGAAAGGTTTTGTTTGCTACTTCTTCGAGCCCAATAGCAAAAATATGGCTTCATTCAAACCATCCTAACACAATTACGTAAGCTAACTAAATCAATGACAATACCACATTCTTAGGGGACAGGGCTTTTATCGGCAGTGAGGTGCACAAAGAAAGAATTAGTAGCACCAACATCCTGTCTCCTCGGTTTCTGAGTCTTGTCCCTGTGTTGGGATTCAAGGTTTCTTCCCATAGGTTGGTTATGACTGTTGATGATAACATTGGTGGTAACCCCTTTTGAACCCATACTGATGTGCTCTTTGGGTGCTTTTTAAATTGGGGAGACAAGAAGTCCAGCTAGGTTTCAGAAGTTCATGCATAAAAGCAGGATATGCATTGCCTATGACTGAAGTCTAATCTTCTATAACTTCTCCATTCTTTCTATCATTGGGAACTATCTTTTTCTTTTCCCTGATAATTTGTCCCGAGAGTGCTATATCAGAAATAGGGCCTGAACTTTTAGTGGATCAGTTGCTTTTATATTTTCTTAATTACAGAAAAAAAATTGAACACTAGAAAACAAAATGTAGGCCGGGCGCGGTGGCTCAAGCCTGTAATCCCAGCACTTTGGGAGGCCGAGACGGGCGGATCACGAGGTCAGGAGATCGAGACCATCCTGGCTAACATGGTGAAACCCCGTCTCTACTAAAAAATACAAAAAACTAGCCGGGCGCAGTGGCGGGCGCTTGTAGTCCCAGCTACTCGAGAAGGCTGAGGCAGGAGAATGGCGTAAACCCGGGAGGCGGAGCTTGCAGTGAGCAGAGATCCGGCCACTGCACTCCAGCCTGGGCTACAGAGCGAGACTCCGTCTCAAAAAAAATANAAAAAAAAAAAAAAAAAAAAAGAAAACAAAATGTATTGTTTAAAAAATGCTCATAAATACTATTGCTATCTCTGTTATCTTAAAAACCATATGCTAATTAAAAAAACAACAGGATCCATTATTTATACTCTCCCTCTAGCACAGTAGGGAGGAAATATTTGGAACCGGTTCACTCGGGAGTTTAGAAAATGTTGCATCAACACTTTCATCCTTGATCTTGAGCCTAGATTTCAACCACTTTTGAAGTACTTGACATTGGAAGATACAAAAAGGGACTGAGGTGAGAAAAATTCTTCCCCACATAAAGGATAGGGAGTTTCCAAAAGAAAGTAGGAAACAGTGGAGTAGGAGCTTTGAAAGAAGTGACTGAGTGGTTAGGAAGGGTGATAGGTATAAGGCTTGTCCCATCAGGTACCAGACACCCATTTCAAATGGCTTCTGACATACATTCTTGTATTTCAGGAATTAGAAAGCCGAAGAAAAAAATCTAATTCTGAGATATCCTTATTGGTAAGGTCCTGGAGGTAATTTAATCATGTCAATCTCATGAATTGAGTTATATGGAATAAGAGAAAAGATGTGAAGTATCTGTTAAGCTAGAGGGAAATGCTTTTGGAGCCAAGAGTCATTGTAGAAGCCTGATGATGTGGCTGGTCATTGCCTGCTTTGGCTGTGATTTGATTAAGGCAATAGGTGGAATCATTCTATACCTGGTACCTGTGGTGGAAGTGAGCCTGCAAGTAAATCCTTTTCCAGTTGAGCTTTGAGATGAATGCAGCCCCAGATGTGACGTGCAGCAAATCTTGCTGCACTGAGATTGTTCACCATGTCTCTTCCAAGAACTGCAAAGCTATCTTGGAAAAAGCAGCCCATCTGGCCATCAGGGTAAGCAATCCCAATGCCAGACTGTGCAGCAAAGAAAATGAATAGACAGCTTATGTGCATGTCTTTTTAAGCTTCTAAATCTAGGGGTAATTTATTACACGGTAAAAGATAACTAAAACATTTCCTATCTCAGTTTCTGGCCATGCAAGATGGATGGTCACCAAAAGAAAGAGAAGACCTAGATGTCTGCGCCACTATTTAGAGAAAAGACATCAGGCCAGGAACACCTATTTTGGACTTATAGGTGACTGAGAATTAACTTTTTTTTTTTTTTTTGAGACATAGTTTCACTCTTGTTGCCCAGGCTGGAGTGGAATGGCCCAATCTCGGCTCACTGCAACCTCCGCCTCCCGGGTTCAAGCAATTCTCCCACCTCAGCCTCCCAAGTAGCTGGGATTACAGGCACGCACCACCACACCTGATTAATTTTGTTTTTTAAGTAGAGGTGGGTTTTCTCCATGTTGGTCAGGCTGGTCTTGAACTTCCAACCTCAGGTGATCCGCCTGCCTCGGACTCCCAAAATGCTGGGATTACAGGTGTGAGTCACTGTACCTGGCCGATAATTAACTTTTAATTGTTTAAGCCACTGACATTTTGGGTTGGATAAATTGAACAGCTAGAATTACTTGCCTTAATAATACAATCTACTTTCCCTTAGTTATTATTTCCTCTTTTCCTCCAAAGGGATACATTTTAATGTTTTCAATTTTTTTATTCTCTATTGTTTTGAAAGTCTGACATTCCACTTCTCTTTTTCTTAGTGCTTGTGCTTAACTTTTTAACATACAAATGTGATGGATCATTGAATAAGCAGGATTTATAAACTGTCATCAGAAATCAAGTTTATATTTGTCTTTTCTGCCTGTTCAACATTGATGGGCTCTCTTCTCTGGTGCTGCCAACTGAGGTGCAAGCCATCTCCTACTTGGCATCAGACCAAAGGCAGATCCCTCCTAAAGCCCAAGATGGTCAAAAAGAGGACCAAGAAGTTCATCTGGCACTAGTCAGATGGACAGGTCCAAGTCAAGTGTAACTGGTGGAAACCCAGAGGTATTGATGACAAGGTGCAGAGAAGATTTAAGGGTCAGGTGTTGATGCCCAACTGTGGTTATGGGGACAACAAGAAAACAAAACACATGCTGCCCAGCGGCTTCCGCAAGTTCCTGGTCCACACTGACAAGGAGCCACAAGGGCTGCTGATGTGCAGCAAATCTTGCTGCACTGAGATTGTTCACCATGTCTCTTCCAAGAACTGCAAAGCTATCTTGGAAAGAGCAGCCCATCTGGTCATCAGGGTAAACAATCCCAATGCCAGACTGTGCAGCAAAGAAAATGAATAGACAGCTCATATGCATGTCTTTTTATGCTTTTAAATCAAACCATAAAAACTGCTGATAGAGTTTGGGTGTGTGCTCCTGCCCAAATCTCATATGGTAATCCTCAATTTTGTAATCCTCAATTTTGGAGGCATGGTCTGCAGGCAGGTGATTGGATCATGGGGGGACAGTTTTCTCATGAATGGTTGAGCACCGTCCTCCTTGGTACCATCCTAATGATAGTGATATAGAACATAGAAAGAAATTATTTAGGCAGATAGTGAGGGCAAAACAGTCCGTGGCAAAACTTCCCTTTTAACAAAACGCAGCCCTAGAAATCATTTTTTGTTTCTAACGAAGAGCAGCCTGAAAGATCAAGCTGCAAATGTAGATAAGGAAGCTGGAAGCTTGCACAGGGGAATGACGGCAGCTGTGCCAATAGAAAGGGGCTACCTGGGGGCCAGGCATGTCCACCACGGAAGTTCTATCTTTCTTTGTTAGCATGTGCAGAGTAAGAAAGAACTCGGCAACATGGAGAAGCTCAGAGAGTCTACCTGCATAATAAAAGATTGGGGTGGACTGACACAGATTTGCACCCTATACAGATGGCACACAAGGTCCTAACGAGTTTCTCATGCACTATGTAGATCAGACAACACCCCCACAACTAGCTCATCTATATACCCCTGCTGCATTTCACTGCACATTGGCAACCCATTTTTCTGGGACCCCTCTCTGTCGCAGAGAGCTGTTCTCTTTCCTTTACCTATTAAACTTCTGCTTAGCCTCGCTCTTCTTGTGTCTGTGTCCTTAATCTGTGTGGCTGTGAGACCACTAACCTTGGGTGTAACCCCATACAATAAGGCTGCATCAGTAGTGAGTGAGTTCTTGTGAAAGCTGGTCATGTAAAAGTGTGTGGCATCTCTCACCTTGCTCTCTTGCTCCTGCTTTTGCCATGTGATATGCCTGCTCCCCTTTTGCCTTTGGCTATGATTGGAAGCTTCCTGAGGCCTCCCCAGAAGCAGATGCCACTGTACTTCCTGTACAACCTGCAGTATCGTGAGCCAATTACCTTTTTTCTTATAAATTACCCAGTCCCAGGTATTTTCTTTATATCAATGTGAGAACAGCCTACTACAACTGCCCCCGCCCCCAACGAAAAATGAAATAAGCAAAGTTCACCCTTAGTACTAGATAAGAGTGCAGGCAATTCATAACATGTCTGATAACTGTTAGGTAATATGATGTCTTATAACTACTTTAAGGTAAAACAGAACAAAAATAGGAAAGGGCCTGGCATGTGTACCTTTACCAAGTTCCCCAGATGACTCTAACTCACCCAGAGTTTGGGAACTACACAAAACATAGTCTTGATTTAGAAATTAGGAGGTTCAATTCAATATGTTAATTTCCATTTTCATCATCATTTAAAGGGAAAGTTCCTCCAGTATTTTCTGAGATGAGCTGCCCTCTGCTGGAAAAGGAGTGTGGTACTTGCCATCCCTTCAGGAGCATCCCTCCTACTCCTTGTTAACAAGTTTCTGACCCAACCAAGATCAAAGTAAAATGGGAGGAGGGCAGGGAAGTGCCGGGTAGAGAAGGGTGGAGTCCCTGGTGAGAGCTCCACCCTTGGGCCTGTGCCATGGACCTAACAGAGAACAGGCACTCTTCTTTATGTGCCCAAATGTTGCATTTTCCAAGACCACTATAGTCTGCTACACTTTCTCTCCTGTGCCCATATAAGCCCAAGAGCTTAGTGGGCACACACACAAGTGGGGTTAGACATTGAAAGGAGCAGAGGAACACACCAGCAGACACCAGCTGACCAGCAATGGTGGAACAATGTGGATGCCAAAAGGGGAGTTTGGCAGTGGGGAGTTGGAGGAGAGTCTGCCCACTGGGCAGCCCGACTCCTGGGGAAGACCACTTTCTCACTCCATCCCCCTTCCAGCTCCCCATCCATCTCACTGAGAGCCACTTCCGCCACTCAATAAAACCTTGCATTTATCCTCCAAGCCCACATGTGATCTAATTTTTCCGGTACACTGGACAAGAACTCAAGATACAGAAAGTCCTCTGCCCTTGCAATAAGGCAGAGGGTCTAATTTAGCAATTAACACAAGTTGCTTGTAGATGGCAAAACTGAAAGAACCCTCGGTAACACATGCCCACTTGGACTCTGCGAGTCATAAACACTCACCCTTAGACGCTACCAGGGGGTCAGCACCTAGAAGTGCTCCCCATGACCTCTGCACCTGCTCATCTACATGCTTCCCCTAGGGATGGAGCAGCTGGGCACCAAAGAAGTGAGCCACACCCCTGTCGCATGCCCAGTGAAGGGGATAACAGAACTCTCCCATTTCAAAACCAGGAGGGAGAAAGACCGAAAAGGAGCAGAAAAGCTCTTGTTTAAATGCCATCTTTAAAATGTTGACAAGCCTACATTGTTAATGCAATATTAAGCAGTACAGATATCTTCCACCTGAAGGATATAAGAATCTTAGAATGCTTTAGCTCTCATTATCCTATCTAATCACACATGTTACTGTTGTTTAGGATTTTCACTTATTCTTACTCTTTTAAGCAAATTCATTGTTGTTATTGTTATCATTATCATTTATGTACAGTCAAGGTTTACCTGTTGAGGTGTATTCATGTTTCCCAGTGGTTTCATTTAGTTTTACCATTTGCATGTTATTGCACTTCAGAGGTTTTTCTTGTGTCCTTCTCCATCATTAGCCCTTCCCTCTTTCCTATATATAATTACTCTCCTATATTCTCATTTGAGAGGTTACTTTGGCCTGGTTCTCCCACCCTGTTAATGGATACTGTCATTGGCTACAGAATTTTAGATTACCATTAATTTCTCTCCATCTGTTGAAGAGATAGTAGGCATTGGAATTTGTACCTAATCTAGTATCCACTTTTCCATTTTCTCTTGCTGAGAGAATCCTAAAGCCAAGAGCCTGCAAAATATCTCTGTTTTTAGACTTCATTGCTGCTAGGAGTGGTCATTAATGTAATTCTTGCTGGTAAAATGTAAGCGAAACTCCACTGGTCATTGCTGGGAGAGGTTTTACTTTCATGACAAAAGAAGACAGATACTGCTGGGAAACTCCTTCACTAATTCTTTCCACTGTGGAGGTTATGAGACTTCTGTGGTTATAGCAGTCATCTTGTGACTTTGAAATTACAAGCATGAAGAACCAATAGAATTTTAGAGATGAAACTCTGATATTATTGAGCCACTTAATGCCAGAAACCACTCATCTGATTTATTTTATTTATTATTATTATTATTTTTTTCAGACAGAGTCTCCCTCTATTGCCCAGGTTGCAGTGGTGCAGTGGTATGATCTCGGCTCACTACAACCTCTGCCTCCTGGGTTCAAGTGATTCTCTTGCCTCAACCTCACCAGTAGCTGGGACTACAGGTGTACACCACCACGCCTGGCTATTTTTGTACTTCTCGTAGAGATGTGGTTTCACCATATTGGTCGGGCTGGTCTTGAACTCCTGACCTCAAGTGATCACCCGCCTCGGCCTCCAAAAGTGCTGGGATTACAGGCATGAGCCGCCACACCCAGCTGATTTTACATTTACAAATCTTATATTCTGCACAGTTTTATATAGGATGCACCATGTACATTTCTGTCTTTGCACCTTTGTGCTGGCTCTTGTCTCTGCTACTCCCTACCTCCCATTCTTCTTGTCTTTTACTCTTGAAGTCCCACATCACAATTTACTCCTTCTGTGAATATCTCCTTGACTCCCTTAGGCAAAACAATTGACCCGTTCATCTGTGTTTTAGGAACAATCTGTTCGTGTTTGTATTGACACTGACCACATGTTATTGTAACGCATATTTTGAGTCTGTCACTCTCACGAGATTGTTCTTCAAAAACAGGTGTCATTCTTTCTATAGATTTTATCACAAAATTGGTGTTTAGTAATATTTATTTAATGATTGAATCTATGGCTAATGGTTTGGCTGCCATGTCCAAATACAAAAACAATTTTTTTCTTGTGGCTCTCTTTCTCTGTGTATATTGTCTTTGACTAGTCACTCTTTCTGACAAATGAATGCAGAGCTCCTTTTGGGTACAAATAATTCCTCCAAAAACCTCCTCAGAAATCACATGTGGAGCTCTTTAGTATGTTCTTAATGAGCTTTCTGTTTCTAGAATAGTAGGTAGAATGTTATTGTTAAGTAACATTTTAGTGTTCTTTCTTTCCTTTCCCCAAAATGTTATTGTTTCCCTAAAGTGTTGACAGTGGGAATATAAGCTTTGCTTCAACTGAAGAAATACTATTTTAACATCTGTTAGGCTAGAAGAATAATTTTCATTATTCATAGGAGACTTAAGGAATAAAACCAAGATAATGTTCAATAAGATTGTCTAGGAGCAAAGTAATTTTACCATTTCAAAATGATCTTACTGTTTTATTATTGTGGTTAACTAGACTGGAGAATATTTGTCTTCTCTTTTTTTATGGGTTTCACTGAACTTTCTGACTAGGATTTACTTCAATGTTTGTTGGTTACCTTCTCCTCTGGGACATTGTTTATGGCTTAAAAAACTCCTTGTATTTATAAACAATTTAGCCAGATTCAGACGATCAGAGAACTTCCTGTAAAGCCAGAGGCATCTTACTATAACAGATTCATAACTGAAGGATGAAGGTAAGATGGATGAAGACACAATTTAGTCAAACTAAAATAATTTCAAACTTGGCAAAGTAAAACTGTATTTAGAAAATGATGCCTTGATACTACTAGACTAGAGTAAATTAAACCTATGATGACTTTAGACTGGACATAGATAAAATATTTTAGTCCTTGCAAGAGAAATGTTTGAGAGATTGTTAAATTCTCCTTGAGTTGTCATTCTGACATAGTATATATTCAAACTACAAATCTTTGAACTATGTATGATATGTTTAGTTTACTAGTTACTCATAGTTATTACTTTTTATTTTCTACTACCAAAAGTATTTTCATTCTTCTGTATTGTATAAATATGTTCCTTAATATTGTATTTCTTTCTTGCTCTACTCTAATCCTTCTGTTTACTAGCTTTAATTAAAACAAACAAACAAACAAATGAAAAACTTCAACTCTTTATGTTGTTTCCATTTAGACAGATTCTGCTTGAGACAGTAAAGCTCTATTGGAGATGAGCAGAAAATATACGTGAAGTCCTAGATCAAGCGCAGACAACTGCGGAGTGGGTTTATGGGGACTTTTGGGTCCAGAGAACACATATCCTATCTAAAGTGGGTAGCTGCTACTCTTGCTCATTTTTAGTGGAATTTTTTTCTAAAAAGGTCACGCATCCAGATATTCCTGTTAAACCTTCATTTGAAAAACATGCTGCCACATCCAGACATTGAGCATCAATGATTGCTAACACAACAAAAAGTGGGATGATTAACGTATCATTGCCCATAAAGCGGCCTTGTAATAAAATCGGAATATGAACACAATGTAACTTCTGAATCCAACTCCCAATTTACAGCAACCCAGAGAACACAGGAACTCGTTAAACTACACCACAGGGATGCAATCAGCACAGACCAGACTGTAGCGGACAGCAGGACCAACAACAGCTTCTTCAACAAATAATTGAAAGGAAAGAAAAGAGAGGTAGAAGGGAAACTTATAGGTCAAAAGAGGTTTAAGAGATACATTAACCAACTGCAATTGCACAGATTTGCAACTGCGTAGTGATCAGGACCCCAATCCCCATATTGTTTAATGGTCCCCTATATATGCAACTAATTTTCAATTCTTGCTTCTCATTCTCATAAAAAATTAGAATATGTTAATTATACTTTAGCGAAATAAAGATATACAGGCCACAATTTTCACTTGGAGAGTAAGAGAAGTAGAAATCAAACCTTAAAGAACAAGGTGATGTCACCACCTTCTTGCTCAGTGTTTCAATATTTAAACTCTATAAACATATTTCTCATGGTTAGACTGTTTGAATATTTCCTCAGATTTTCGATCTTGCAGTACAATGTTTCTGAGTAACAACAGATTTAAATTAGTAAATGGCTAACGGGTCACTTCTGCTCCAAACACTATTTCTGAGCAAACCATCCCCAGGGCCTGACAATCAAAGAGCATGATATATTCAGAGTACTTATTGCGATTATACAACACCTTGCAAAAGGAGGCCATTTGGAGACCAATAATTCCTTTATCCAGTGTCCCTGGGGACAACTTAGATCATTCACTGTTAGAATCACTGACTGCTAATTCCCTAAATCCTACTTGAGGGAATTAAAGATTTCAGAGATATCATTGCTAGAGACCTTCTTGAGCCCCACTGCATGAAAAGTGGCCAGTACGGCAACTACATTTACATAGTGCTCAGTACAGACTGACTCCCGTCCCTCCACCCTGCCCATTACTCAACGAAGTCTGTCTAATGGATAAGCAAAATGATCTAACACAGTGCCTCTCAGTCTGGTGATGGGGGGATAAAGGATGGGAGTAGAGGATGCATATTAAGCTTGCCTAGGGGAATTGTTTTAGTGTCTACAACTTTTCCCTGTAGGTAAATCAGAATTTGAAAACTGAAACCTGAAAAACCTCCCCAGATAGTTCTAATATCATCTTTCCAGTGATACCCATACTCCTGCCCTTCACGCCAACAAAATCCCTGTTTGAAAACCACAGCTCTAACAAAATGAATCTCAGAATCTTAAATGAGAGAACTTCACATGTTGCTTCTGGTATAATCCATCATCTACCTTAGGAGATCTGTCATTCTGTCAATTACTTATGCATATCAAATTTAAAAGTAAATCTTCACATCACAACAATTCTATTCTAATGGTCTCTGTTAAACAAGACTTCCATTTTATGACACACATGTTAGAATGATCTTTATGTTTAACATTGCTATGATTATTAGAACAATAAAATAAAATACTTGCAGTCAGTTCAAAGAATACTTTCCTATGAAACAGCATAGCTACAGTTCAGGTGTAAAATAACTCACATAGAAATATAGGAGAAGGGAAGAAAAGACTGCTTATCCATTATTAACTAGAGAATTATTTGAATAAGGAACAAGAAAGCAGAAATTGGTATGGGCAAATAAATAGAGGCTTTATACGCAGATACAACAGCGCTAGTATTGTTTATATATGGAAATAGCTTAACAGTGGGGTGGTGTGGAAGTGAATGATCCCTAATGGATAATAAATCAAATCTACCAGGGTTAATTCTGCCACCTGTCGAATGCTTCCATGGTCTGTGGGTAGCGCCTTCCACTTATGGTGCTTCTACCTTTGGTATTTTTCTTTTGAAACATCTTGAGGAGGCTATGTAATCCACTCTGCATTTTCCCTATCAGACGGAGGATTTGTAAAGCAGAAAATACATTAACATCGATTTTTTGCTTTCCCTTTGGAGGCTGATAGTCAAGAAAAGAAAGGTTTGCTTCTCAAACTTCGTGCAAAAACCTCTGCTGTTTCTATCCTCTTTTTCCTCATGCTCTCCTTTCTTTAGTCAGGCAGCTTCCAAAGCCACAGACTGACCTGGTTCCATCCCGGCTGTGCAAGAGTGTCAGGAACTCTTCCAGGTCAGTTTGGGGACTCCGAATTTGGCAGCGCAAGGTGCCTGGGCTGTATAATCTTTTCGTGAGAGGTGTATATGTATCCACAATGGGTTGATTTCTTATTTTCACCAAAAATAAATTTTAAGGGTCCTAGCACAGTTTCTGTTTTTCATTTTTTTTTTTTTTTAAATGAGAGTATTAAGGTAAGGATATTACTTTGAAGACATTGGTGATCTCTGTTGTGTTCCTTATTAAAAGGAAAAGGGAACAACATCTACAAGCAAAAATTTACTTAAAGATCATAGATATACAAAGGACAGACCTCAGTTTAAACCTCAGACGTGAGAGAGCTAGCTCCAACTTACTTTTCTATAACACATCTCAATAACTAATATGCACTCCAATTGTTGGTGAGGTGCCAATTTTGGGTTCCCACTCCCTTTCTCTAGAGTTGTCTCTAAAGTCTCAGACTTGTGTTGTCCAGGCCTGTGACACCGAGAGGACTTGATCCCAGTTAACCTTTGAACATGTTGGCATCACACCTGGGGTCCAGCTGTCAGCACACACAGGTTGTGGCTGTGTCATTTCTCATTCCTATCAGAAAGATCCTGTTGTCTTCTTCTCAGCAAGAGATTTATCTATCACTTCTGCACCATGCCGAGTGACATAATTGTCTGTGCAGTAGTTTTCAAGTGTCTCCTAACCCCTCATCATTCTCAAGGCAGGGGACAATTCTGCTGCTTACAAGCCAAGCCATGCTGGGCATGTGGACTTCTGTGACTCTGCCAAGGCCTTCTGAGTCAAAATACCCAATAGACTTTGCCGTGGGTATCTTGCCTCTATGGTGCTCTACCAAAGCAAAGCCCAGGATGCCAGAAAAATAGCTTCCCTCTACTGCGGCGCTTGGTCTGGCCTGGGCTGGCTCTCCTCTTACTTTTCTTCTGTTTCTCTTCCTTTGTTTTTTTTTCAGGCAGAATCTCACTCTGTTGCCCAGGCTGGTGTGCAGAGACGCAATCTCGGCTCACTGCAACCTCCGCCTCCCGGGTTCAAGAGATTCTCCTGCCTCAGCCTCCCGAGTAGCCACCACACTGGCTAATTTTTTGTATTTTTAGTAGAGATGGGATTCCACCATGTTCCGAGCTGGTCTTGAACTCCTGACCTCAAGTGATTCACCGCCTCGGCCTCCCAAAGTGGTGGGATTATAGGCATGAGCCACACATCCCAGCCTTCTTCTTCTCCTTTAAATCAACTTTATTGTGATAAAATTTGTGCACAATAAAATGCACTGTTCCAAGTATTCAATACGTTTTGTCCAATGTTCATACCCATATAGTCTTCACCACAATCAGGAGGCAATACCCATCGCTTTTCCTCATGCCCTTTGCGATCAACTACATCTTTGATTCCAGAACCAGGCAACCACAGTTCTGCTTTTTGTTACTATAGATGAATTTAGCCAATCCTACAATTGTATATAAATGAAATCCTGTGATATGTACTCTTTCATTTTTGACTTCTTTCATTCTCATGATTTTCAAATTCCTACATGTTGTTTGTGGGAGCAGTATTAATTCCTTTGTATTGCTAATAGTATTCCATTGTATGAACATACTAAAATTTGTTTATCTGTTCACCTGATGGACATTTGTGTTGTTTCGTTGAGTAAGAGCTCGATTAACATTATAGGGAAATGTCAAACTGTTTTTCAAGGTAGTTGTATCATTTTACATTTCCTTCAACAATGTATTGTAAAGCCAGTTCCTCCACATCCTTGCCAGGCTTTTTCATTTTAGCCATTCTAATGGTTCTGTAATGGTTTTTCATTTTAGCATTAATTTGCATTTCCCTGACAATAAATGATAGTAAACATCTCCCCATATGCTTAGTAGCCATTTACGTA
This sequence comes from Theropithecus gelada, assembly GCF_003255815.1. Classification (NCBI taxonomy): domain Eukaryota; kingdom Metazoa; phylum Chordata; class Mammalia; order Primates; family Cercopithecidae; genus Theropithecus; species Theropithecus gelada. The sequence goes on from NC_037676.1 coordinate 14,495,166, forward strand.
TTTTCCTTTGTGAAGTGTCTATGCAAATATTTTGCCGATTTTATCAATGTATTATTGTCTTGTAAAAGTTATCTATTTGTTATAGATACAAATTCTTTGTCAGATCTGTGTATTTTAAACATTTTCTCCCCATCCATAGCTTGCATTTTCATTTTATTAATAGAATGAAAAAAAGGTTTTAACGAGGTCAAATTCATTATTTTTCTTTATGATTTATGTTCTAAGAAATGATTGCCTACTCCAAAGTTGGAAAGATCTTCTGTTTTATTCTAGTATTTCTGCAATTTTAGTTTTTACAATATATCTTATTTTAAATTAATTTTGGGGTACAATGTGAATGTTAATGGCAAGCTTCATGTTTTTTCATATGGATATCTAATTACTTCAGCATCACTTATTGAAAAGATTATTATATCCCCACTGAATTATCTTGAATCTTTCACTGTCTGGTTTTGAGGCAGGGTCTCACTCTGTCACTGCCCTGGAGTGCAGTGGCACAATCTTGGCTCACTGCAGCCTCAACCTCCCAGGCTCCAGCAATCCTCCCACCTCAGCCTCCCAAGTGCTAACACTACAGGTGCATGCAACCATGCCTGACTCATTTTTTTTTTTTTTTTTTCCTGTACAGACGGGTCTTGCTATGTTGCTCAGGCTGTTTTCAAATACCTGGGCTCAAGTGATCCTCACCCCTTGGCTTCCAAACCAGTGGGATTGCAGACATGAGCCACCACGCCTAGCCTTGAATCTGTTTTGAAAATCAACTAATCATCTATGTGCAGATTATTTCTGGACTCTATTTTGTTGATTTATATTTTATTATGATTCAAATAGCACACCCTCTTAATTTTTAAAATATTTATATTAAGCCTTAAAACATTTTTTTTTCCTAAGCATTTGCATTTTCAGGCAAGTTTTAGAATTTGTTAAAATATTAAGTTCTATATTACCGCTTGCTGGGATTTTAACTGGGACTGCATTGAATCTCTTGATGTATCTGTGGAGAACTGAGATCCCAATAACGTTTAGTCTTCCAGTCCATGAAATTTGTATCTCTCCATTTATTTATCTTCTTTTATTTTTCTCAGTAATGTTTGACAGTTTTCTGGGTAAGGTCTTGCCCATACCTTGCTAAATTTATTTTCAAACATTTCGTGCTTTTAAATGTGACTGTAGATGGTATTATTTTTATTTTAAATTTATTTTTCAATTGTTTGTTGCTGGTATATAAAAATATAGTGAATTATATATCCTGAGTTTGCATCCTGTGAATTTGCTAAATTCTATTACTTCTAGCAATTTTACTTTTGTAGTTTCGTTAGGATTTCCTACACATTCATCTTGTCTGTGAATAGATGATAATCTATTTCCACTCTGTATGTCCTTTCTTTTCAATCTGTATGCCCTTTATTTCCTTTTTATGTATCATTGTACTGGCTAGGACCTCAAATACAAGGAAAACTAATAAGAGTTTCTGTAGCCTTAAAAGTAGTTTATGAAATAAATTTTGTTGTTTCAAGGATAAGGGAGATAGTTTTATATTACATGGCTTTTAGATTCTAAAATCAGACTAGACATAAATTATTGATTCAACTCCCCTGTTGATGTCTGCTAAATCACTTTTTAAACATAATATTATTAAAAATATGGTAATGTCTATATTTATACCTTTTGTTTGTCCAGTGTATGAATGTTTAAAAATATATACCTTACAGATCTTCTTTAATTCTTGCAATAGTCTTGGTATTATTTTTGATAAAATAAGAATCTAAATCTCAAATGTGATATAACTTATATACAACATTATATTTATATTTTTTCCTTTACAAAAATATTATGAAATATTTAGCATTTGGAGAGGAAAAAAAGTACTGGTGAGAAAACAGTGGAAACAACTGCTAAAAATCAACTTCATTATAAACTAAAATATCTATAAAATCTATAAGAATGACATTTTGGGTTTTTTTCTAAGAAAACATAATGCATTGTCATGTCTGAGTTTATCATATTTGGGATTAGCTATCCAAATATTTTGATTATTATTTGCATAGTTCTCTATAAAATCTTTAATTTAAATACAGTATCTAAAGCTTCAGTATTAAAAATTTTCTCTATTTATAAAAATATTACAACTCAAATAACTTATAATAAACATTTTTCTGAGTGAAGATCTTATGCCTATTTGATGTTTATTGAATAATATTTTTTGCATGTTTATGAGCATTTTCATAGAGATGCTTCCTATAGACATGTTAATTCTGCTTTTATGGAGTAATCCTGTGGTTTCCAGTATAACCAGGAGCTGGTTAATAAAATTATTATATTCTTTGAACAAGTCAATTGCACTATATAACTTAAATTGTATCACTAAGACAGTTATTACAAATCTGATTTGGAAACTAATTTATCTGAATTAAGTGTTGGACGTGAACAATACGATTAAACAAAAAAACCATTAAATCTTATTCTTCACAGAGCTAGCTATACAGTCATTATTTGTTGACTCTAGATCCAGGCTAAATGAATATTTTGGCAAAGAGTAAATTGGTACTCATTGAACAAGTAACGGTGGACTTACCGGTGAAATTATTTTCAGTGCAGACTTTTGTTTAGAAGCACTTTAAAATTGATATATTTGTGATATTGATTTAGATGTCCTGCCAATATACTCTATAGTATATTCTGTAAAAACAGTAAAGAGTTCCTTGGAAATATACAAGCTGTTAACTATGTTACTACATCTTTCTTTGGGGGAGTCACAGTACACATTTGTGTATTAAATACTCTGATAAGCCTTATAAGAAAGATTTCTATTTAATTTTGTTTAACTAGGTTTTTCTCAGAAGAATTTGACTACAGAAACTTTTCGCTTAATACCTGTTAGCATCTTATTAAATTGAAGCTCTAAGGAACACATTGTTTGTAACCAGTGAAATGCCAAGATAATGGTTAGGTCTACCCTCATCTGACTCCTTTAGTGGGTGGAAGGGTGTAATCATATGCAGTGTCTGAGCTTGAGGACACATCAGAACACTGGGTTCTCACAATCAGTAGGAGACAATGAAATGCCAGCAGGAGAACTTGTTCTGCTGGGGCTAATTATTGAAAGTTTATTTTGGTTTGGGATCTCATTTTTCTCTTCCACTCACTCCACCCTTGAGAGCTATGGGTTAATTACCTGTCAGAAAAAAATAAATTCTAATGATTTCCATAACTGGAACTGTTAATGTCTGATAATACAGAGTTAAGAAGAGTCTCCCAAGGGCATTAGAAACAACCTAAGTTCTTTTCTCCTGATCCTTTCATGTACACAGGAAATATAAACTAGAAATCTGCTTTGAAGCAAAGGAAGAGTAGATAGAAACGCTTATCTTGCCACAAGTGAAGTCTTAACATTGAGACATATATTAACTAAAATACTGTTTTTAAGGATGTGAAAAATATGCTCCAAGTGTAAGCATTTAACAACCAAGGTGACAGTCAAAGATTTGAGTAGAAATCATTATGACTCCTGCTAATAAGAAGCTTCTTTGTGGTACGACAAGGCTGTTTTTGGCAAAAAAATCAATATAGGGAGATAAACAGGTGAATTAGTTCATAGAAATGCTATATATTATTTTCAATAAGAGTTAACCAACTCCACTGGGGGAACATCACTACCAGTGCAAGGAAGACACACAGTACAAGGAGAGAGCATCAGCAGAGGGGCCTGGGTTCAGAAGAAGGAAGAGGGAAATTGAGGGGATATGAATGGCTAGTGTCAATACAGTAACAAACATTTTTCTTTACACCCATTGTCTTATTTTGCACTCTAGAATATTATCATCACATATACTTTATAGTCAGTTCTTATACAGCCAGTAACTTCCATTTAGTTCCTTGTTCATGTGCTGCAACCTCCCAGGACTATATTCATTGCCTTCTCCACAGGTGGAAGAATTGGGTGTGAAGCGTAATGCATATCCATCTGTTTGTTAGATATCCTGTCATTCTCGAGATGTTTCTGTATGGCTTTATCCATTTGGGAGTCCCCTTAAAGCCATGTACTCAATAGTGTTGAGAGGGATGGTAACTATCTCCAATTATAGAAATATTTCCCTATAGGGAGATCATATATAATTTCATTATTTCATTCAAACTTCATATAACCCAGAGAGAGAAGCATTATAATATCACTTTGGAAGGTTTAGAGAAATTATATTTTACCTAGGATCATACAGTTTGTTGGTGGTGGCATTGTTATTTGAATCCACCTCTGACTACAAATCCATGTTCTTTGTATTGTTTCCCTGTATTAAAATGATCTCTGTTTTATTTTGTTTGGTTTTTACTGGAAGAAAGGAACTCTTATGGAAAATGGAGGCTGGAACACACATATTCCTAATTTCATTTTCTTTCTCTTTCTGAGTTTAGCAACCAAAACAAGCACATTGATGGAGCCTTAAAGAAGCATCTGAGACTGTTTCTTCCGAAAAAGAATAAATGTTAGGGATTCTCTGATGAAAAGCAGAGATGAGTAGAGCAGAGCAGAAATGTAGCCTTTCTAAGGTCTTTGGCAAAGACCAGATCGCTAAGGGAATTAGCAGAGCTGTTCATATATATGTAAACTAAAATATTTAAAAGATATTTTAAGAGTGATTTCATCTTTAAAGAAAGTATGGCACAATTCACTTAAATTCAAGTTTCTTTGCATATAGCTTTGAGGACATATAAAAAGAGAAGCAAATATTTCCAGGTTTTGCTAACATACATATTTTAAAAGGAAATATATCAATATATCTTTCAGTTTTGGAGAAACTTACTTGGTTCTGTAAGAAACAAAAGTAAAAAGTTTCATATAAAGTGCATAAAGACATCAGGTTGAGATGCCTCAAAACTATTCCCACAACAATTTCCCCATCATTCAGCTTCTGTGCAAAGTGTCTTCTGCAATTTTCACATTTTGAAAATTTCCTCATATTTCATATATACATTTGCAAACTTCACTCTCAAGGAAACAGTGTTGAAATTTTTCTGAAAATGCTTTCCTAGGAAGCTTTCAAAGATGAAAACAAAAATGATTGTTTTGATGTTACAGCTGGGAGTCAGCAGTCTAGCAATTTATGACTTTAGGCCATTCAAGAACCCCCTAAGTAGCACAGAGACAAACTGGTAGACACCATTACACCCACTGAGAGAGACTGTGTGTCCTGGGGTAAAATCAGCTCTGGAAACTAAGTTATAAGGGAACAATGAGTAGGCACATATATAATGTGGTCAGAAATACAGATGCATAGAAACATGAAGTCAGAAAGGCTCCTCAACATATTCCAAGAGAAAATCTGTTATATTTTTAGAACTGGACATAGAAACTCAGAGATTAAGTTTATTTGCCCTTGAGCCACAGAGTTAGTGGCCCCAGGTCACTTCACACCTTTTCTATCCAGCATCTGAGCGAATCAAAGAGCAAGGGTAGTTTCCCATCAGTAGCTGAGAAACAGCAACATGTCATGGTAGAAGAATCATTTCCATTGTTGAATTAAATCATTTTCATATCCAAATTTAAATTTTCTTTTAGACAAAAGTATGAACTAAGAAGGAAAGAAATGACTAATAACGTGTTTCAGTGACTAATGCTACTATAAAATGACTGAAATTACACAGGAAAGTTTTATACATGAGCAAAACAAAAGTCATAGTTGTGTTTTCCATCGTTGATTTAAATAGGATTTCAGTATTAGAAATAGAACATCTCAATTCTTCAGAGTTGGTCCTTTACAAATTATATTAAAAACGAAGTCAGTGAGTTATATAAAGAGCACTTTACATACATCATCTTCTACATCATCTTCTGGTAAAACAAGATTGAGGAAAAAGGCAGAGAAGAGAAAACAAAGATGGGTAGTACATAGGAGACATGTTTTCATTTTTACCCATTGTTGAAAATACCCATTTGGAACCCTTCTTTCTTTCTAAGTGTAGAGTTTCTGTTAGTTTTCTTTTCACTTATTTATTTATACAATTGGTGATTGGTGTTAATTTGTCAACAGCTTACTTTTTTTTTTTTTTTTTTTTTTTTTTTTTTTTTTTTTTTTTT
>NC_037676.1:14501338-14525765 GCF_003255815.1 Theropithecus gelada
TTTTTTTTTTTTTTTTTTTTTTTTTTTTGAGACAGAGTCTCGCTCTGTCGCCCAGGCTGGAGTGCAGTGGCCGGATCTCAGCTCATTGCAAGCTCCACCTCCCAGGTTCACGCCATTCTCCTGCCTCAGCCGCCTGAGTAGCTGGGACTACAGGCGCCCGCCACCTCGCCCGGCTAGTTTTTTGTATTTTTTAGTAGAGACGGGGTTTCACCGCGTTAGCCAGGATGGTCTCGATCTCCTGACCTCGTGATCCGCCCGTCTCGGCCTCCCAAAGTGCTGGGATTACAGGCTTGAGCCACTGCGCCCAGCCAACAGCTTACTTTTTCTTCCAAAGTTTATTTTAGGTTCAGGGACTACATGTACAGGGTTAGGTAGGTAAATTTGACTTCTCCAGCGTTTGGCATACAAATTATTTTGTTATCTGGGTAGTGATTATAGCACTCAGAGGTAGTTTTTCAATCCTCATCTTCCCTCTTCCTCCACCCTCAAGTAGGCCCTGGGGTCTCTTGTTTCCCTCTTTGTATTCATGTATATTCAATGTTTAGCTTTCACTTACAAGTGAGAACATGGAGTATTTGGTTTTCTTTTCCTGGGTTAATTTGCTTAGGATAATGGCCTCCAGCTACATCCATGTTGCTGCAAAGGACATGATCTTGTTCCTTTTTATAGCTGTGTAGTATTCCACGGTGTATGTGTACATTTTCTTTATCCAGTCCACCGTTGAGCTCATGGTTTTGCTATTAATAGTGTTAAAATGAACATACACATACATGTGTCTTTATGGTAGAACAATTTATATTCCTCTGGGTACATACATAGTAACAGGATTGCTGGTTCAAACGGTAGCTCTAAGTTTCTTTGAGAAATCTCCAAGCTGCTTTCTACAGTTGGCTGAACTAATTTACAATCTCACCAATAGTGTAGAAGTGCTCCCTTTTCTCCCCAGACTCATCAGCATCTGTTTTTGTTTTTTGACTTCTAAACAGCTATTCTGACTGGTGTGAGATGGTATCTCATTATGGTTTTGATTTGCATTTCTCTAATGATTAGCGACTTTAAGCACTTTTTCTTATGCTGTTGGCCATGTGTATGTCTTCTTTTGAGAAGTGTCTACTCAGGTCCTTTGCCCATTTTTCTAGGCGAATGTTTCTCGGTTAAGTTGCTTATGGATTTTAGATATTAGACCTTTGTCAGATGTGTAGTTTGCAAATACTGTCTCCCATTCTGTAGGGTGATTGTTTATTCTGTGGATAGTTTCTATGGCTGTGTAGATGCTCTTTAGTTTAAATAGGTCTCATGCTGTAACCCTGGGAGCTAGGACCAGGCCCACAGCTTTGTCCTCTGGCCCCTCAGGTGAAACAACTGCTGTGCTGGAGTGGCCCATGTGTTACTGGTCTACCGGCAAAAAACTCCTATGGGGGGTGCTGGCTAAAGTGCTTTGTTGGGGCAATGGCAGGGTGGTGGGAGCCATTGTGCAGATGTGCTCGCAAAGTGGTTGGGGGAGGCTTTTGGAGATTGCCAGCAAAATCGCGGGAAAAGCTGTGGGCAGGTGTGCACTGGTAGGGCCCTGTCTGCCAAAGCTCTCTGATGGTCAGGCAGGGTTCGCCAGTGAAAAAGCCATGGCAGTGGCTGCTCAGAAGTACCCTGATTGGGCATCTGAGGCTGCACTGAAAGTGTATGCTGCCAGGCAGGCACCGTGGGAGAGGCCAGCACTCAGACAGCACGGCACTCAGATTAGACTGGCCCTGTCTCACGGTCAAGACAGCCCTGTTCTGTCCAGGTCCACCCGTCATCAAAGGCCAAAGCCACCAAGAGAAGCATGGTAAGTCTTAGGGGATGGGTATCCCTGGCCATGAACCCCTGCAACCATTCCCATGCCAAAGCCTCTGGGCTCCACACAGGCTGGAGTCCTGTTTCTGCCAACTCTCCAAGCAGCACTCCCTGCTAGCTCAGATGTCCATCAGAGTTATGGGTTTCCTGCAGGTAGGATTCCGGAGGTCCATGATGAGAGTGAGCCCCTCCATGCCTATTTAGTCACTCCTTTCCTCAGGGCCAGACAGGTGTCCTGGTGCTCAGCAACCCCTGCTGGGTTCCCAGCTTCCTTCCCCTTCAGCCAATGGTCTCCATCCTCCCTCTATCCACTCTCAATGCCTTCCTTCTGAAAATCTGCTCAGAGTGTGCCAGCCTTCTTGATGGTCTGGTCTCTCATTGGAGGAAGTTCTTCCTAGCTACATCTAGTCAGGCATTTTGGCTTTTTCCACTACAGAAGCCAGATTCCTAAACTTTTCCTGCTTCACACCTGTATAGAGATTCTTCTGGGAAGGATCCAGCAGAGCCCACCACTGCTGGTTAAAGTTCATAGCCACATCCTTAAATGCCACAGAATCCAGCTCCTAGGACTTCCTTAGCTATGGCTCTCCCAGTACCTACGGGTCATGGGTTAGCAGAGGCTGCAGCAGAACCACCTGGTGCCTCCTGGAGCAGAGGACCTGAAGAAGTGAAATAGGACCACAGTTCTCCCTTCTTTTACTAAAAAGAAAGTATAATTCAATCTAATTAAAAATCAATCCACTATTCTATGAATAATTATTCATAGATTATTAGATTGATTTTTACTTATTTTTTAAACTTTTACTTGAGACACAGCCTCACTCTGTCACCCAGGCTGGAATGCAGTGGCACTATTGTAGCTTCCTGTAACCTTGAACTCTTGGGATCAAGTGATCCTCCCACCTTAGCCTCTCTATTTGAGGACTACAGGTACCTGTCACCGTGCCAAACTATTTTTTTTTTCTGTTTGTTTTATTTTTTTGTAGAGATGGGAATTTTGCTATATTGCCCAGGCTGGTCTCTAGCAATTCTCCCATTTTGGCCTCTCAAAGTACTGGGATTATGGGTATGATCCACCATGTCTAGCCTAGTTTTAAGTTTTGACAAAGCCTTAATAGAAATTGCAAAAATAACTAGTATAAAGTTGAGACAACCATTGGTTTATCATCTATATTTGATTTTTAGGTATTAATTGTATTTGCTTATGTTAGGTACAAGCATTTGTTCATTTATCTACTTTATTGAGAACACAGAATATATTACTTTTTTAGACATTGGAAATAGAAGATTAGTCATGGAACAACCTGTTCTAGTCTTAAAAGCAGAGCATTCACACGGAATTGGTAATAAAGCATGAATATTATATACTGTTTTAACCTATAACAGAAAGCACTGTGAGAATATGCAAGTGCCATCGAAATAGGACTTGATTTCGAGAAGAGCTCCCTGAAAATTGACACTTGACCTTTAATGATTTTGAAGATGATGATTATTGACCCATATGAATCCAAGTATTATAATACCATGGTGTATGTGGGAAGTCCAAATTAGTCAGTTTCTCATTCATACACTAAGAATCCCTTTTCCTTGTCTTTTCCAACTTGTAGGCACTGTGCAGTGGATTTCAGAACTCAGATCTTTCCATATTGGTTTTTCTCGCAATTGACATTGTTTTTAGTTACATATGATATTTCTAGGATTTACACAATAGGAAATTGGTTAGCCATAAGAATTAAAATAGTCAAATTGGCCAGGCGCGGTGGCTCACATGTGTAATCCCAGCACTTTGGGAGGCCAAGGAGGGCAGATCACAAGATCAGGAGATTGAGACCATCCTGGCTAACACAGTGAAACCCTGTCTCTACTAAAATTATGAAAACAAAATTGGCTGGGCATGGTGGCGGGTGCCTGTAGTCTCAGCTAATTAGGAGGCTAAGGCAGGAGAATGACGTGAACCCGTGAGGCATAGCTTTCAATGAGCCAAGATGGTGTCATTGCACTCCAGCCTGGACAAGAGAGAGAGACTCCTCTCAAAAAAAAAAAAAAAATTGGCAAATTAACCCCACAGTGAAGAGAATTGGTGGTAATCATTTAAGGTATGCAGTGCAACAAGAATTAATGCTTTAACAGGACATTACATACACCATAGCTCAGTCTAAAGTCCATCCAAACCAACACATTGTTATAGGTGTAAGGTATATTTACAATCTACAATTGTTTTGGTCCTATTTGCTTGCTGCCATTCTTTCCACAAATTCTCTTTTACTTACATACCAGCTTTAGAAGTCCCATGCTATCTGAATTATTAATTTTCTACCCATTAACATTTATCTGATAAACTTTGCTCTCTAAAACATAGCATGCCATCATAATGTTATGTTTAGAAAAAGTATTTTCAACTGCTAGATTTTTTAGCTCTAGCATTATTAACCTTCTATTATTTAGACACTTATTTTCTAGATACTCTTCTAGCACCTCAGGAGACTATTACAGTTCTAAGTAAAAGTGATGAAGGCCAAATCCTTATCAGGAAAATAAAGAAATATTTATAATATACACATAAAAAAGCTGAAGTATCAAAATCATTAAAGGCTCAAAAACAAAATTATGTGAATATGTGGGAATGGAAACAGGCTTTTGAATCTTCAGCCTGCACATTTACAAACTATATTTCACGACAACGTTTTCTTACTATATAAGCAAATAAATTATAATCTACAATACAAAATGTAGAAAGGCAGTTGAACAAGCTTGAGACCAAATACCCACAATTGTTTTTCTTTTCTTCTAGATTCCTAACCATTAAAAATATGCTTCCCTTATTATCAATTGGAATTATTGTTTTCTATTTATTAGGCACAAATCTCATTGGACATATAGTAAGAACTCTACCATTGGTGCATATTTCCCCAAAAGAAAAACCTTTCAAGGGCAGCGAACTCATATGAGGAGCCTCCGTTTGTGCTCCTAAAGGTACCTCATGAGACAACTTTGGAGAAAGCTAACAGAACAATGTAGAAAGTGAGTGGTTGGAGTTAGAGTTTTGTTAGGGCATTCTTAAACATTAGCCCACATCGGTACAACCTGTAAGGTTTTTGTAGCAGATTTTTGTGTAGCTTGTTGAGCTTCACCCCAGAGTTTCTGATTCACTGCATCTGGGATAGGACCCAAGACTGTATAGGTCTTCAATGGTGCAGTGGTTTAGTGACTGCGCTGTGAAAATCATGGCACTGCAGGATGGGAAGTTCTCAAGCTTCCACATTCTTCTGATAAATTTTACCCCATCCTCATAATTGTCCTCATCTCCAACCAGGCCACTAGGTACCTATCTTACTCCTGTGTGATCCATCTTTCAGGACAAGAACATACCTTTCTTCGGGACCTTGTAGCCTTTGCAACAGAAGAGAACTTGCCACTCGATTTGCAAAGTTGTATAATGTATGTTACTTATGCACTTTCTTTTCCTAAGGAGAAAAATGATGTTCTGAAAAAGATGGACTTTATTGCTTAATAATAAGTGAGCTGGTTAAAACTAAAGTAACTACTTTCTAGAATGTGAAATTAAAAGACAAAGTAGCACTTGAGCCTGAAACAGCTGCACAGGCAGTTGCAGAAGTCAGCACTCAATCAATGGAAAGTCAAAGCAGCTGACACAGCTTTTTTCTAACATTTAAGTGCTTTCTTCTTTCGTGTAACTCATATTCACTCAACTGCATTATGATCCTCTCAAAAATGCCAACATTGTCATTTCCGTATCCCTCTGTAAACTAGTTCTTCTGAAGAGACAAAATTAAATTTTCAAACACTAATGGCATAAACCAGCACCACCTGATATCTTGCTGTATAGAAACACACTCTCAAGGCCGGGCGTGGTGGCTCAAGCCTGTAATCCCAGCACTTTGGGAGGCCGAGACGGGCGGATCACGAGGTCAGGAGATCGAGACCATCCTGGCGAACACGGTGAAACCCCGTCTCTACTAAAAAATACAAAAAATTAGCCAGGCGAGGTGGCAGGCGCCTGTAGTCCCAGCTACTCGGGAGGCTGAGGCAGGAGAATGGTGTAAACCCGGGAGGCAGAGCTTGCAGTGAGCTGAGATCCGGCCACTGTACTCCAGCCTGGGCGACAGAGCGAGACTCCGTCTCAAAAAAAAAAAAAAAAAAAGAAACACACTCTCGTTCTCTTCTTCCCGACCTGAGGGGCATGGAGACAGATTCTAAAGATGATGGAGAGGTTGCCTGTATTAATCTGTTTTCCCACTGCTATAAAGAACTGCCCAAGACTGGGTAACTTATATAGGAAAGATGTTTAATTGACTCACAGTTCCAAATGTCTGGGGAGCCCTCAGGAAACTTACTACTGTAGCAGAAGGTGAAGAGGAACCAACACACCTCCCGCATAGGGAGGCAGGAAGGAGAATGAACGCAAGAAGAACTACCACACACTTATAAAACCATTAGATCTCGTGAGAACTCATTATCACGAGAACAGCATGGCGGCCCCCATGATTCAATTACCTCCACCTGGTCCCTCCCTTGACAGGTGGGGATTATGGAGATTATGGGGATTACAGTTCAAGATGAGATTCTGGGTGGGGACACAGCCAAACCATGTCATCACCTATCTCTACTCTTCCCACTCACTCTGACTCTTGAAGTGGGTTTATGATGTATGCTCTTACTGTGCAGGTTCTGGGTTTATGGGCCCTGACACAGCTTGCTGACTCAGGTGTTTATATAATTAATGTCTCTATTAATTTCTGCTGCTGCCATAACAAATTAACACCCATTTAGTGGCTGAAACAAATTTATTACCTTAAAGTTGTGTAGGAGTACCAAATACAGTACAAATCTCCTTCGGCTAAAATAAACAGATTGTTAGGGTGAGTTCCTACTTGGAGGCTTTGTTAGTGCATTCTTGCATTGCTATAAAGAAATATCTGAGGCTGGGTAAGTTATGAAGAAAAGAGATTTATTTGGCATATGGTTCTGCAGACTGTACAGGAAGTGTATTGCTAGCATCTGTTTGTTGTGAAGACCTCAGGAAGTTTGCAGTCATCATGGAAGGCAACGGAGATCTAACATGTCACACAGTGAGAGAGGAAGCAAGAGAGAGAGAAGGGCGAGATTCCCATATTCTCTTAAACAACCAGCTCTCACGTGAACTAACTGAGCAAGAAGTCACCTATCACCAAGGAGATGGCACTAAACCATTCATGAGGGATCCACCCCCATGACCAATCACCTTCAACTTCCAACATTGGTGTGATGGTGAATATTGAGGGTCAACTCGATTAGAGGATACTAAGTATTGTTCCTGGGTGTGTCTGTGAGGGTGTTGCCAAGGGAGATTAACATTTGAATTACTGGACTGGGAAAGGCAGACCCACCCTCAATCTGGGTGGGCACCACCTAATCAGCTGCCAGTGTGGCTAGAACAAAAGCAGACAGAAGAAAGTGGAAAGAATAGACTGGCTGAGTCTTCTGTCCTCCATCTTTCTCCCATACTGGATGCTTCCTGCCCTGGAACATTGGACTCTAAGTTCTTCAGCTTTGGGACCCTTGGACTTTTGACCACAGACTGGAAGGCTGCACTGTCAGCTACTCTACTTTTGAGATTTTGGGACTTACATTGGCTTCCTTGTTCTTCAGCTTGTGGATGACCTACTGTGAGACCTTACCTTGTGATCATGTGAATCAATACTCCTTAATAAATTCCCCTTTATAGATACATCTATTCTATCAGTTCTGTCCCTCTAGAGAACCCTGACTAATACAATTGGGAATCACATTTCAACAGGATATTTGGCAGGGGCCAACATCCAACCCATATCGGAGGCTGTGAGGGAAGATCCATGTTCTTCATTTGAGTCATTGGCAGACTTCAGTTCCATGAGGCTGTAAGACTGAGGGCCCCATTTTCTTGTTGATTAGAGGACTGTTCCCAGTCTCTTGGGGCCACCCACATTCTATGACTTTTGTTCTTGCTCTCCATCTTCAGGGCTGGCTATGATAGGTCGAATCCCTGTCATGTATGAAATCTTTCCTCCTTCCCTTTCTGCACCATCTTTCTGACCTACCCAGGAAAGAGTCTCTGATTTTAAGAACTCATGTGACTAGATTGGGTCTACCCAGTTAATCCAGGAAAATTTCACATGCCGAGGTCCTTACTCTTAATCACATCTGCAAAGTCCTTTTGCCAGGTACAGTAATATATTCACAGGTTCCGGGCATTAGAGCACAGGCATCCTTGGGGGACTTTGCTTATCACAGTCTGCAAGCAAGGTCACTTTTGAGAAAAGGAAGCACCACTAATAAGCATGTCATGACAACAGAAATGAACCAGAACACACAGTCACCTGATTATGACACCAAGAGTGTCATAATTCTTAGTGACACTCTTTTTTTTTTGTCATAAACAGTTCCACATGGACTCATAATTCCACATGGCTGGGGAGCCCTCAGGAAACTGACAACTGTGGGAGAAAATGAGGAGGAGAAACATCTAACATAAAGGCTGTGAGGAGGTATAGGAGGAAGGGATTGTACGCTGAAATAAATGAGTTGTGCTATGTTACTAGGGTTTTATCTAATAAGTGCTGTTAAATAGTTTAATAGTAATTCAATGCGTCAGGCAGTGGGGAATGAGGTGCTAAAGAGATGAGTAAGAACACAAATGTGCCTTCAAGAAGCTTCTAGCTAATTCTCAACAATGTGTTAATGAATGTCCACCTTGACTTCTAAATGTGCTCAGCTTTCATATGAGGCAATGGAGATAGATAAGTGTTTGATTTTAGGGGATGGGCATTGATTGCAGAGGAAGAATAGATTTTCCTTGACCGTGAAGTCACATGGAGTCCAGGATGATGAGAATCTCTTATCTAACCATTATGCTGGCAAGCCAGGACCACTGGGCAAAACAAGATAAAATGAGCATCCTATTTAGAACATCCCCTTAATTAAAAAGAAGTCTACTGGGGACTCTTTAATTAACCACAGAGTACCACATTAACCTTTTCCTGTGTTATAAAGTTGACGCTCTATTCCCGCAGGTGAAATTTCTTCAAATGCATTCTGCTATCCTTAGGCACATACAGATTTAAAAAGAAATAAGATATGGAGATGTTATAGTTACCATTCCCAATAAAAGCAAATAATAAGTCTCGAATTATGTATGTATTCATACATGATTGTATAATGATTTAAAATGAAGCAATTACTTTGAGACGTTCATTGGTCCTAGTTAGAAATGCTTGCATATTTTATAAGAGTTAATGTTTTATGTTTATTTATATTTGAATCATTATACTGTAAGATGAGACTTTTTGGCTTGGTAAGCTTAATGTTACTAATTTATCGTAGTCTAATTTATACAAGAATTGCTGTGATTCTGAGTTACATATTGCTACTTAATATTCTTGTCATCATATGGTATTTTATACATAATTTGAAATAATTTTTTTATAAGCTCTTACAATATTTATACTAAATTTTGATGTTTCTAGCTAAATGTATTTAGAAATTTTCATTGTTGTGGTATATGTAAAATAGTTGAATAAGTGTAATGTACTTTCATACTCATCATTGAGCAGAAAACTGAACATTATATAAAGTGCTTTAAGTGTAAGATATTTATAATTTAATAAATTAAAACAATGCTGACTTCATTTTGGATAACTATTTTAAATACCACATTATTTCTGTTAGAGATTTAGATTTTCATTTCCTTAATTGTGACTGATATGATTTACATGAAAGTGAATAATATTAAACTTCAAACAGAAGTATGAAATAAACCAATTTTATTAGAAGAAAAATATAGCGGATAACAAAGAAAAGTTGTTCCTTTAAGAATGTAAAAATAAAGGTATTAAATATAACTGTATAGATCAACACTGAAAATGGTGTGATCGACATCCAGGAATAATATGTTTTAAGAATAAATAGGTCTATAATGAAAAGAGGAACACTATGTCAAAACAAGTTTTACTTTACAGGGGTTAGAAAATAAGTGTTGAGTTATGTTACCACTTTCTGTTATGCGCACAAATCAATATTCATGTGGTTTTTTTTTAGGTTTTAAAAGTTTCAATAAACACATTTCTTTTTTCTTTTTTTTTCTTTTTTTGAGATGGAGTCTCCCTCTGTCGCCCAGGCTGGAGAGCAGTGGCGTGATCTCGGCTCACTGCAAGCTCCTCCTCCCGGGTTCACGCCATTCTCCTGCCTCAGCCTCCCCAGTAGCTGGGACTACAGGCGCCAGCCACCGCGCCCGGCTAATGTTTTATACCTTTAGTAGAGACGGGGTTTCACTGTGTTAGCCAAGATGGTCTCGATCTCCTGACCTCGTGACCCGCCCTCCTCGGCCTCCCATGGTGCTGGGATTACAGGCGTGGACCACTGCGCCCGGCCTCTATTGGGTTATTTTGATGTAACGGAGGTAATGAGATGGGTCAGATACTCCAAGACTCTTTTGCTTTTAAGCATACATTTCCCCTGGTCCTTGCCAGCACTAGTAGAAATGGTTTAAAAGAGACATTCATAAAAGCCAGGGTGTCAACGCTCTACTGTTTATTTTTACCTATGTTACATTATTTACATTATTTACAAGCAAACACTATGCTGTTATATTTATTAAACACCCTCTTTTATTTTCCTGTTTTATTTATACCTGAGGCATCCACATTCATCCTAAGTTTGTTTCCTTGCAACACTGTCACCTAAAAACACTATCTTTCAAAAAGTGAAAATTTTATGCAGCAATATTTTTTACTAACTTTTTAATTGTACCTTATTGTTCTCTTTTTTCTAATACTATCTCCAAATATTTCTTTTTGCCCTCGATATTGCTTTTTTAAAAAGCCTTAGATTTCTATAATTTTAGTAGGTAATTTACATTTATTTTATAAGCACAAAGAGAATAGTAATAAAAAGGGAACAAAAGGCAAGCATGCTATCAAACACTCTGCCAGCATCATCTTTAGCAGACTTGGTAAAGAGTTTCCAACCATTTGCAGAGCTCTCCATAAGCAGACCTGGAAAAATTAATAGATCTGATCAATATTCACCCACTGAAAAATGGCAGAGTTGTATGGAGAAGACATGGCGAGACCGTATGTTTACCTTGAGGTTCTGTCCTGAAGATTTGTCAAAGACCATCTCTGGAGAAGTTGGGGAAACATTTGACTCTCTTGCCAATATGCAAGAAAAGATTTAATAATGGTGTCTCTATGACTTCCTTTTGGTCTCTTAAACTAACAGTAATCAAAGCCTAAATACAGGAATAAAGATAAAAGCAACTTAGAATATTTAGCATACAAACCCAAGCAGACGGCCAAAGTTTTGGAAGAAAGTGGGTAGTAATGGTGATGGGAAGGAATGAGAATGTGACCTGTGTATAAATTTCTGTCAATCTGAAGTCTGGATTTCTGAGTATTCTTGATCAGGTTGTCTGGAGAAGACTCAAGGAGGAAGAGTTTATAGAGCTGGGAGAATACGATACTGGTGATAAAATGTAGAGCCACATGTTATATTCCCTGAGAAACAGACTATAAGGGATTATGTGTGGAAATTGTCTTAGGAGCTGCCCTTGGAAGGGAAAGAAGCACGATTGGATAGAGGGAATAGTTGGGCTGTGATGCTGTTTTGATTTTCATTGTTATGCTTTATTTCTAATTTGATCTTGACGTCTTTCTCTTGAGACTATCCATAAGCTTTCCCCTTGCCTGACTGGAAATTCAAGGAATTTGGCCATGAATGTTTACAATGTGCATTCACAGAATGTTTCTTTATCCTAGCAGATAGCCTGATGCCTAAATGTTGACCCGTGACCTTGTGTTCCTCTCAGAGGAATCTTGTTTATACCAGCAGATGCCCTTGCGGCTCTTATCTGATCTATGTCCACTTTATTCCTGTCAACATAACCACTCTCTAAGAGAGCTCTGAATAGAAATAATGTGAGGAGCAGGTGTGTGTGTGTGTGTGTGTGTCAGGTGAGACACAAGGAAGAAGGGGAACCAAAATGCATGAAGCAGAAGAAATTTGTTACTCAATGGTCTGAGAGGTCAGTAACTAAGGGATGCCAAAGGGAGGCCAATGGAAAGCCCAGAGTTGGTGGAGAGTACAACCAACGAGTGAGGGGAGGAGAGGGAGGAGGAAGGGAAGGGTAGCAGGGAGGGAGGGAGGGAGGGAGAGAGGGAAGGGGACAGAGAGAGAGAGAGAACAAGCCTGTGAGACTATGCCTTTATTAAGGTTCATGAACATTGTTCCTTAGGGTTTTCCTGAAGGATGCGCATTGGTTAGTGTCAAGAAGACTCACGCAGGGAGCGAGAACTCATTTACATGGCTCTGACTTGACCATTAGATTTTGCTGTGGTCAGGAGCTGTGCAGTGTGTTGGGCTGTGGATCAATAACATGAGGAACAAGCATCATATAATGCAAACAACCACACAAGGAGGAAAAGCTTTAACTAGGCCAAAGGTGATGGGATACAACTGGGTTTTAAACAACTTACATGATGCCTAAAAGTGGACACTGAGGAAGCAACTTCATTAATAAATGATAAAAAATGCAGTTTCAGTACAGGTTTCAGCCAAACCCATGGGGAGCTCTAAAGTTGGGTGGCCCCTACATCAACAAGTTATTTAATATAGACTTCCCAGGAAGGGGTGTGACTGTCCTTAGCTGAGACATTTTCTGAAGGGGATGGTAGGTCAGGCCTTCTACCAACAATATTGTCAGTGACTGAGGGAATAAGTCCTTCAGTCATGAAGTGGAATCTGTGTTACATCAGTGTCTACCGGAGTCCGCTGCTGCTTTTATCACTCAGATCCACTTCTTCATATAAGTTCTCAGAGCAGCTCCTCTAAGAATTTGGAGATCTTCTTCTTGTGAGAAACTTAGAAGAGAAGGCTAGTAGGACAAAATACTGCTACGATGCTTCAGATGGTCTTAGAGAAGCAGCTGATATCATCACATTCCTCTACCCACCATTCTCAATTCCCTTCACCCTTGCCCACCATCTGTCCGTATTTCAGTGGCTTACCTGGTAGCATGATCTATGTCCTCATCCCTGAGAAGTCTGAGCCCCTGGTACTAAGCCCTTCTTAGGCAATAGTTTCTGCACTTGTCCATTTTTTGTTAAAACCATGCAAGATCATATGACTAGGTAGCCAAGGGAAACATCTGGATGTGAAATATGTTCCTCCCCATCCCTATTTCTAACAGCATCTGATATGGTTTGGTTGTGTTCCCACTCAAGTTTCATTTTGAATTGCAGTTCCCATAATCCCCTTGTGTCATGGGAGGGACCCAGTGCAAGGTAATTGAATCATGGGTGTGGTTACCTTTACGCTGTTCTCACAAGATCTGTTAGTTTTATAAGGGGCTTCCCCAACTTTGCTTGGCACTTCTCCTTGCTGCCGTGGCACTTCTCCTTGCTGCCACCATGTGGAGAAGGGCATGTTTGCTTCCCCTTTTGTCATGATTGTAAGTTTTCTGAGGCCTCCCCAGCCATGCTGAATTGTCAATTAAATCTCCTTCCTTTATAAATTATACAGTCTTGGGTATGTCTTTGTTAGCAGCATGCGAACGGACTGATACAGCATCCCTAAGCCTTTCGATGATCTGTTTAAATAGTCCTACCAGAATGGTGACTCCTTGTCTTGCCAGCTAGTCTCCTGGAATGAGAAGGCTGAAGTGGTGACTCATGCCTGTAATCCAAACACTTTGGGAGGCCAAGGTGGGAGGATCACTTGAGGCCAGGCATTTAAGACCAGCTTAGGCAACATAGAAAGACCCTGTCTCTACACAAAATTAAAAAAATAAAATAAAATAATTAGCCACGCATGATGGCATGTGGCATGACTGCAGGTACTTCTAAGTACTTAGGTGGCTGAGTCCGGAGAATCACTTGAGCCTAGGAGTTCGAGGCTGCAGTGAGCTATGATCACACCACTGTACTCCAGCCTGGGGGACTGAGTAAGATACTGTCTCAAGCAATAATAATAATAATAATTAATAACAATAATAATAATAAAGTGTCATGAACATAAGCAATCATAGCTTATTGTTCATTGGGTCCCTTGCTGTGTCTCCTGTGGACATATTCTTCCTTTGGGAATAAGAGCCCTAATACTACAAATTCAGATTTGTGGGGAGGAGAAGCACAGATTTCTCAAGTGCACTGCCAAGAGTGATAGTAAGCAAAGCCAACCTGCTTCCTCCTCTTGGTTCATGGACCCATGTAGTCTACCTAATGGGGACAGTACCATCTAAGGCTGTTGATTTAAAGCACATATTGCATTCTAGCAAATGGTGGTAATCAATGGTTGCTGCAAAGAAAGAAAACTGAGTACAAAAAAAGTTTAGAATAAAGACATGAGAATGGACCTATGGAGGTGCAAAATCTTCATATCTCATGTTGACATCCACCTCAAAACATTCATTATGGAAGAGTCACTAAACAACAACTAGGCAAGTAGAGAAAATTCCTTGACCAGTTTGCAGCAGCCACCCTATTTCATTGGACTTACAGTTACTATATTCCTCATTATCTCAAATGCTTGATACATCTTGTCTGCTGGTGCATTTTCTTCCACTGGAATTCAATCCCAGCTCATTCCCTGTGACAGGTTTGATAATTACACTGTACTCATGGCAGGGGATATCTGTGTTCCATCTAACATCAGTGAGGGGGTTTAGTCTGGCAATGCCATCTGGGTGGGCTGATCCAGGTCTCAAATTCTATCTGCTGTCTTCTTCTTTAGACCAATGCTGATACCAGCTCTCACAGGTTGGGGTGATTGGAAAGCAAATTATGACTTGAAGATTAGGTTTCCTGATGTTTACTAGGGAGTCCTCCCCTCTGTCAACACTCATGGAAGGGAAGGAGAGGAAGTCATATTAGGAAGTTGGTTTCAATGCAGAATACCCCGTGTGAAGCTCTGAAACTGGGGTGAGCTCTGCATCAACTGGTTATGAATTGGAGGCTGCCCCAAGAAGGGTGGTACCATGTGGCTGAAGGTTGTCTGTTGGTAACACTCCGAGTACCCAGGAAGTAAGCCTTTTATTTCTGAAAGGGATTTGGGCATCACATGACAGCATCCATTATAGGCAGTTACTAACTCCTTCAAATTGCTCACATTTACATTTTCTACTAGTGTCTACATAATCCAAATAATGGAATACTACTCTGTCTAGAGTTCTCTTCCTAGACTTCAAATACCAGTTCTCTCCAAGCAGCATCTATGTTCATTGCCCTCTTTTACACCCCTTATCACAATATGCTACACTTGCTGAATTTTGTACCTGACTCCTTTCCAGACTGCAAATCTCCTAAGACAAAAACGAGTTTTAGCTTGGTATTTGCTTTCTTTAAATAAAATCGTTATATAAAAAAAGATTATAGCACTGTGTTTTGGCATAGAAATGTGCTCAGTAAAGTCTTTATGATTAATTTAATATACTGCAGGGTTATGTATACATGTATACATAATATTTCAGCTCTTCCACAGTCAGACAAAGCTCAAACTAACTGTAGCTTAAACAAATAAGAAAGTTAACGGAAAAAGTCATTTAAACACTGCTCAGGCACATTTAGTGAAACCTAAGAGTTATATAACTTGAGACATGAGAAGAATCATCCAGATGCAGTTGCTGTTAGTTCCGCATGAGATTTTATCATTAGTGATTCATTTCTGTAGATTTCAATTTGCTTTTCCCAAGAGAAATCTGTTAAATGCAAACGCTATTGGAAAACTAAGGTATTATTAGCCAATAATATTTTTGGTAAGACGATTTTATCAGATTGCTTTCTAAATGGCAGCTAGCTAAGAAGTAGGGGTATATACCGCAGAGAAGTTAAGATGTGAGTAAAAGGGAGTATCTGAGAATAGGGTACTTCAGAGGTGTGTGCGGATTAGATGTGACTCAGCTACAGAAGAAAAGTATGACATAATCAAACCTGGGGCAGGAAAAATAAAAAAGTATGAAAAGTGGGCTAAAAAGAGAAGGGGGTGGATTCTAAAACTGAACTCCAGCTACATTAGAATTTTGCCCTGGGCCCTTATCATTATTTCTGCATTTTCAATCCTCATCCAATATATTCATAAAATACCCTGTTTTCCCCATAGAAGGCTATGATGTAGCCTATCAATGCTGGTCAGGAATGAAATGTCATTGCAAGCAAACTGGCATAAAATCAAAGAACCCAAGATGGTAAAGGTAGTGTTAATAATTCCTTTTCAATCGCCTCTGAAAAACACACTTCAGAATACCATCCAATACCTTGGACTCGAGTTCATGGCAACTTAGCTGGTGGCAGCCTCAGAAATAAACAAACAAAGCAAATCCAAGTTCCCACAGTTCACAGCAAGTTATTCATGTTCTTATTTCTTCAAGACATCTTCCAAAATGATTGATATTTTTTCCACCATAGAACGTATTTTATTGTCTACATGCTCTATGAGTAAAAGAGCACGAGCACACAGTCAAAAATCCTGCAATTGCATTAAAAAACTTAATATAATAATAGGTATGCATTGCTTGCTACTGATTTCCAGGGCTAGTAAATACCTGGAAATAGTAGATCTATGTTGTGATAGTATTAACAAGTAACATCCTTTTTTACTCCAATATTATTCTGCTAGGCCAGCCATTTAAAAATAAAAAGCTTTTGATCGTGCTCCCCCCAAATTATATTTATTTCTTCACTAAGAGCTGACACTTTCTTTTGGCTTTTTTTCCCTATAAATCACTAGTAAAATCAGTAATAACATATTGAAATTTGGATGCAAAATATATAGACAATGTAAAATGCGAAATGTAAATTGGGACATGAAAAATGATTGAGTGGTCTCATTTTTAAATGTTAAGAAAACTGAAATTCTTTTTTTATAACATGATAGTTCAGATACTTCTCTCTCCAAAAATTGAAAGTAGAGAGAACTTTTGAAAAGCAAGGGTGATTCACCAGCATAAATTTAGCAGAAAAAAAATTTATTTTATTCTGCCACCCTTCCCTAGAGAAAGTAATAGAAAGTACAAGTAAGGAACAAGCCTAAGGCACCTTTAAATCCATTTCTTTTCCTTTGTCACAAAATCACACTGCAGCCTGAATGACCTAGGAGCCAACACTTCCACGTTAAAAAAAAAAAATTGCCAAGTTGAGTTCAAGTAAATAACATGTAAAATTAATATTCTCATTACAATCTTTATATTTTATATAAGTACAAGAAGACTTGAAATATTCTCAACCTGATGATAATTATTACTTATATCCATAACATCTTTTTTGAGGACATGGCTGGAGAATTTAGAGTGAGAGAATGAACATAATCTTATGATACATAAAGCAAACTTTCCCACAATTGGGAATGCAAAAAAATTCCCATTTGTTTAAACAGCAAAAATATTAAATGAATCAGATAATCATAGGATTTTGAGGCGGGAGAAGATTTAGAAGTGTTTAAATGCAATCATTCAATTTGCTTCAGCTAAGTGACTATACATATGTTTTAAATAAAAAATCGAAGATCCTAATATTAACCTATCAAATCATTTTAACATTGACTTTCTATCTTATTAAAGCATGAAATCAAGCAAAGAGGACCAATATCTTCAACATTTTTTTCATTTACTGAATTGAGTCCTTTATTTTTTTATTGATGAGTAATAGATGTACATATTTTCAGGGAACATGTGATCACTTGATATATTCATATAATGTATAAAGATCAAATCAGGGTAATTGGGCTATCTATCATCTTAAATATTTATCTTTCTTTTATGCTATGCACATTTGAATCATTTTCTTCTAGCTATTTTGAAATATATAATACATTATTGTTAACTATAGCCATCCTACGAATCTATTGAACACTAGGTCTTATTTTTTCTTATTTAACTATATATGTGTACCCATTAATCTCTTTATCCTCTCCTCCCCTCTATACTTGCTGGCCTCTGGCAACTGCCAATCTGCTCTCAATCTTCATGAGATTCACCTTTTTACGTCCCACATATGTGGGAGAACATGTGACTTTTGTCCTTCTGTGATTGGCTTATTTTACTTAATATAATGACCTCCAGTTCCAACCACGTGGCTGCAAATGACAGGATTTCATTTTTTAATGACTGAATAATGTTCCATTGTGTGTGTGTGTGTACACATATACCACAGTTTTTTCTCCAGCATCCATTGATGGGTATTTGGGTTGATTCCATATTTTAGCTATTGTGAATGGTGCTGCAACATACAGGAGAGCATAGATATATCTCTTTGATATACTGACTTACTCTCCTTTGAATATGTACTCATTAGTGGAATTGCTGGATCATACGGTAGTTCTGTTTTTAGTTGTTTGAAGAATGTCCATATTGTTTTCCATAGTGGCTGAACTAATTCACATTCCCACCAACAGTCTATGAAGGTTTCTTTTCTGATTGAGTGGTCTTTTGATATTTCACTTACTGTTGTTAATAGTGTTGATTCTATCTTCTCAAAAAATGAAATCAAAGCTGACATATTTTTACATTTTACTTGTCACTGAGTCTGCTTTTCATGACACTCACACTAATTTCCAGAAAAAATATTGTCACTCACACTCGTTTTGACTTAATATGGTTAATATTATACTGTAAGTCAGATAATATTTGATCTGTTAGGCTATTTTAATAAATATGTCTATTGGTTGTAAATCTGAAGAATCATAAGAAAAATATGAGGACATCTTTGGTTATACCTTTGCATGCATTCTGTTCAACAAAATTCCTGTTTTTCCTTGGTTCCTTTTAGGATCTTGACAGAGATATTTAAATAGCACTTGATTTCATGGGAGTGATGTCTACACTACAGGATATTAGATTGTAACTACAAAGTTGTGTGTGTGTGTGTGTGTGTGTATGTGCATGTTTCACAAAAGGTAAGGTGGTAAATTGAGCAGCAATGTGCTAAGGTCTATGTTGAATTTGACTTAGTCATGTATTCCCAAAAGCTTCATGCTTTTGTGAAATAGCCATGCAGTCCTTGGATGCTTAAAAAGGAACCTGGATATTTAAAATATAATAAACTTACTATTTGTGGCTGCTAGTTCACAAGTGAACTCAGCCTCTTTGTAATATATTCTTTGAGGATAAAAATACATTATAGATATGAAAGAAGGGACTTCTCTGAACACTAGTGAAGTCTAGCAATGCCTATTAAAAGCACCCCTCAATGTCACCTTTCAGAGTGTTCTTTGGAAAAGTTGTCAATTTCTTATTTTCAGACAGTGATTCTTGTCCTATTCAACAACCATTTTTTTTTAAAATTTATTTATTATTATTATACTGTAAGTTGTAGGGTACATGTGCATAACGTGCAGGTTTGTTACATATGTATACTTGTGCCTTGTTGGTGTGCTGCACCCATCAACTCGTCATTTACATCAGGTATAACTCCCAATGCAATCCCTCCCCCCTCCCCCCTCCCCATGATAGGCCCCGGTGTGTGATGTTCCCCTTCCTGAGTCCAAGTGATCTCATTGTTCAGTTCCCACCTATGAGTGAGAACATGCGGTGTTTGGTTTTCTGTTCTTGTGATAGTTTGCTAAGAATGATGGATTCCAGCTGCATCCATGTCCCTACAAAGGACACAAACTCATCCTTTTTGATGGCTGCATAGTATTCCATGGTGTATATGTGCCACATTTTCTTAATCCAATCTGTCACTGATGGACATTTGGGTTGATTCCAAGTCTTTGCTATTGTGAATAGTGCTGCAATAAACATACGTGTGCATGTGTCTTTATAGCAGCATAATTTATAATCCTTTGGGTATATACCCATTAATGGGATGGCTGGGTCATATGGTACATCTAGTTCTAGATCCTTGAGGAATCGCCATACTGTTTTCCACAATGGTTGAACTAGTTTACAATCCCACCAACAGTGTAAAAGCGTTCCTATTTCTCCACATCCTCTCCAGCACCTGTTGTTTCCTGACTTTTTAATGATCGCCATTCTAACTGGTGTGAGATGGTATCTCATTGTGGTTTTGATTTGCATTTCTCTGATGGCCAGTGATGATGAGCATTTTTTCATGTGTCTGTTGGCTGTATGAATGTCTTCTTTTGAGAAATGTCTGTTCATATCCTTTGCCCACTTTTTGATGGGGTTGTTTGTTTTTTTCTTGTAAATTTGTTTGAGTTCTTTGTAGGTTCTGGATATTAGCCCTTTGTCAGATGAGTAGATTGCAAAAATGTTCTCCCATTCTGTAGGTTGCCTGTTCACTCTGATGGTAGTTTCTTTTGCTGTGCAGAAGCTCTTTAGTTTAATGAGATCCCATTTGTCAATTTTGGCTTTTGCTGCCGTTGCTTTTGGTGTTTTAGACATGAAGTCTTTGCCCATGCCTATGTCCTGAATGGTACTACCTAGATTTTCCTCTAGGATTTTTATGGTATTAGGTCTAACATTTAAGTCTCTAATCCATCTTGAATTAATTTTCGTATAAGGAGTAAGGAAAGGATCCAGTTTCAGCTTTCTACTTATGGCTAGCCAATTTTCCCAGCACCATTTATTAAATAGGGAATCCTTTCCCCATTTCTTGTTTCTCTCAGGTTTGTCAAAGATCAGATGGCTGTAGATGTGTGGTATTATTTCTGAGGACTCTGTTCTGTTCCATTGGTCTATATCTCTGTTTTGGTACCAGTACCATGCTGTTTTGGTTACTGTAGCCTTGTAGTATAGTTTGAAGTCAGGTAGCGTGATGCCTCCAGCTTTGTTCTTTTGACTTAGGATTGTCTTGGAGATGCGGGCTCTTTTTTGGTTCCATATGAACTTTAAAGCAGTTTTTTCCAATTCTGTGAAGAAACTCATTGGTAGCTCGATGGGGATGGCATTGAATCTATAAATAACCTTGGGCAGTATGGCCATTTTCACGATATTGATTCTTCCTATCCATGAGCATGGTATGTTCTTCCATTTGTTTGTGTCCTCTTTTATTTCACTGAGCAGTGGTTTGTAGTTCTCCTTGAAGAGGTCCTTTACATCCCTTGTAAGTTGGATTCCTAGGTATTTGATTCTCTTTGAAGCAATTGTGAATGGAAGTTCATTCATGATTTGGCTCTCTGTTTGTCTGTTACTAGTGTATAAGAATGCTTGTGATTTTTGCACATTAATTTTGTATCCTGAGACTTTGCTGAAGTTGCTTATCAGCTTAAGGAGATTTTGGGCCGAGACAATGGGGTTTTCTAAATATACAATCATGTCATCTGCAAAGAGGGACAATTTGACTTCTTCTTTTCCTAACTGAATACCCTTGATTTCTTTCTCTTGCCTGATTGCCCTAGCCAGAACTTCCAACACTATGTTGAATAGGAGTGGTGAGAGAGGGCATCCCTGTCTTGTGCCAGTTTTCAAAGGGAATTTTTCCAGTTTTTGCCCATTCAGTATGATATTGGCTGTGGGTTTGTCATAAATAGCTCTTATTATTTTGAGGTACGTTCCATCAATACCGAATTTATTGAGCGTTTTTAGCATGAAGGGCTGTTGAATTTTGTCAAAAGCCTTTTCTGCATCTATTGAAATAATCATGTGGTTCTTGTCTTTGGTTCTGTTTATATGCTGGATTATGTTTATTGATTTGCGAATGTTGAACCAGCCTTGCATCCCAGGGATGAAGCCCACTTGATCATGGTGGATAAGCTTTTTGATGTGTTGCTGAATCCGGTTTGCCAGTATTTTATTGAGGATTTTTGCATCGATGTTCATCAGGGATATTGGTCTAAAATTCTCTTTTTTTGTTGTATCTCTGCCAGGCTTTGGTATCAGGATGATGTTGGCCTCATAAAATGAGTTAGGGAGGATTCCCTCTTTTTCTATTGATTGGAATAGTTTCAGAAGGAATGGTACCAACTCCTCCTTGTACCTCTGGTAGAATTCAGCTGTGAATCCATCTGGTCCTGGACTTTTTTTGGTTGGTAGGCTATTAATTGTTGCCTCAATTTCAGAGCCTGCTATTGGTCTATTCAGGGATTCAACTTCTTCCTGGTTTAGTCTTGGAAGAGTGTAAGTGTCCAGGAAATTATCCATTTCTTCTAGATTTTCCAGTTTATTTGCGTAGAGGTGTTTATAGTATTCTCCGATGGTAGTTTGTATTTCTGTGGGGTCGGTGGTGATATCCCCTTTATCATTTTTAATTGCGTCGATTTGATTCTTCTCTCTTTTCTTCTTTATTAGTCTTGCTAGTGGTCTGTCAATTTTGTTGATCTTTTCAAAAAACCAACTCCTGGATTCATTGATTTTTTGGAGGGTTTTTTGTGTCTCTATCTCCTTCAGTTCTGCTCTGATCTTAGTTATTTCTTGCCTTCTGCTAGCTTTGGAATGTGTTTGCTCTTGCTTCTCTAGTTCTTTTAATTGCGATGTTAGAGTGTCAATTTTAGATCTTTCCTGCTTTCTCTTGTGGGCATTTAGTGCTATAAATTTCCCTCTACACACTGCTTTAAATGTGTCCCAGAGATTCTGGTATGTTGTATCTTTGTTCTCATTGGTTTCAAAGAACATCTTTATTTCTGCCTTCATTTCGTTATGTACCCAGTAGTCATTCAGGAGCAGGTTGTTCAGTTTCCATGTAGTTGAGCGGTTTTGATTGAGTTTCTTAGTCCTGAGTTCTAGTTTGATTGCACTGTGGTCTGAGAGACAGTTTGTTATAATTTCTGTTCTTGTACATTTGCTGAGGAGTGCTTTACTTCCAATTACGTGGTCAATTTTGGAATAAGTACGATGTGGTGCTGAGAAGAATGTATATTCTGTTGATTTGGGGTGGAGAGTTCTATAGATGTCTATTAGGTCTGCTTGCTGCAGAGATGAGTTCAATTCCTGGATATCCTTGTTAACTTTCTGTCTCGTTGATCTGTCTAATGTTGACAATGGAGTGTTGAAGTCTCCCATTATTATTGTATGGGAGTCTAAGTCTCTTTGTAAGTCTCTAAGGACTTGCTTTATGAATCTGGGTGCTCCTGTATTGGGTGCATATATATTTAGGATAGTTAGCTCTTCCTGTTGAATTGATCCCTTTACCATTATGTAATGGCCTTCTTTGTCTCTTTTGATCTTTGATGGTTTAAAGTCTGTTTTATCAGAGACTAGTATTGCAACCCCCGCTTTTTTTTGTTCTCCATTTGCTTGGTAAATCTTCCTCCATCCCTTTATTTTGAGCCTATGTATGTCTCTGCGTGTGAGATGGGTCTCCTGAATACAGCAGACTGATGGGTCTTGACTCTTTATCCAGTTTGCCAGTCTGTGTCTCTTAATTGGAGCATTTAGTCCATTTACATTTAAGGTTAAGATTGTTATGTGTGAACTTGATCCTGCCATTATGATATTAACTGGTTATTTTGCTCATTAGTTGATGCAGTTTCTTCCTAGCCTCGATGGTCTTTACATTTTGGCATGTTTTTGAGATGGCTGGTACCGGTTGTTCCTTTCCATGTTGAGTGCTTCCTTCAGGGTCTCTTGTAAGGCAGGCCTAGTGGTGACAAAATCTCTAAGCATTTGCTTATCTGTAAAGGATTTTATTTCTCCTTCACTTATGAAACTTAGTTTGGCTGGATATGAAATTCTGGGTTTAAAATTCTTTTCTTTAAGAATGTTGAATATTGGCCCCCACTCTCTTCTGGCTTGGAGAGTTTCTGCCGAGAGATCTGCTGTGAGTCTGATGGGCTTCCCTTTGTGGGTAACCCGACCTTTCTCTCTGGCTGCCCTTAAGATTTTTTCCTTCATTTCAACTTTGGTGAATCTGGCAATTATGTGTCTTGGAGTTGCTCTTCTCGAGGAGTATCTTTGTGGCGTTCTCTGTATTTCCTGGATTTGAATGTTGCCCTGCCCTACTAGGTTGGGGAAGTTCTCCTGGATGATATCCTGAAGAGTGTTTTCCAACTTGGTTCCATTTTCCCCCTCACTTTCAGGCACCCCAATCAGACGTAGATTTGGTCTTTTTACATAATCCCATACTTCTTGCATGCTTTGTTCATTTCTTTTTCTTCTTTTTTCTTTTGGTTTCTCTTCTCGCTTCATTTCATTCATTTGATCCTCAATCGCTGATACTCTTTCTTCCAGTTGATCGAGTCGGTTACTGAAGCTTGTGCATTTGTCACGTATTTCTCGTGTCATGGTTTTCATCTCTTTCATTTCGTTTATGACCTTCTCTGCATTAATTAGTCTAGCCGTCAATTCTTCCACTTTTTTTTCAAGATTTTTAGTTTCTTTGCGCTGGGTACGTAATTCCTCCTTTAGCTCTGAGAAATTTGATGGACTGAAGCCTTCTTCTCTCATCTCGTCAAAGTCATTCTCCGTCCAGCTTTGATCCGTTGCTGGCGATGAGCTGCGCTCCTTTGCCGGGGGAGATGCGCTCTTGTTTTTTGAATTTCCAGCTTTTCTGCCCTGCTTTTTCCCCATCTTTGTGGTTTTATCTGCCTCTGGTCTTTGATGATGGTGATGTACTGATGGGGTTTTGGTGTAGGTGTCCTTCCTGTTTGATAGTTTTCCTTCTAACAGTCAGGACCCTCAGCTGTAGGTCTGTTGGAGATTGCTTGAGGTCCACTCCAGACCCTGTTTGCCTGGGTA
>NC_037676.1:14525775-14550567 GCF_003255815.1 Theropithecus gelada
GGAGTCTACAGAGACAGGCAGGTTTCCTTGAGCTGCTGTGAGCTCCACCCAGTTGGAGCTTCCCAGCAGCTTTGTTTACCTACTTAAGCCTCAGCAATGGCGGGCGCCCCTCCCCCAGCCTCGCTGCTGCCTTGCCGGTAGATCACAGACTGCTGTGATAGCAATGAGGGAGGCTCCGTGGGTGTGGGACCCTCCCGGCCAGGTGTGGGATATGATCTCCTGGTGTGCCTGATTGCTCAAAGCGCAGTATTGGGGTGGGAGTTACTCGATTCTCCAGGTGTTGTGTGTCTCAGTTCCCCTGGCTAGGAAAAGGGATTCCCTTCCCCCTTGCGCTTCCCAGGTGAGGCAATGCCTCGCCCTGCTTCAGCTCTCACTGGTCGGGCTGCAGCAGCTGACCAGTACCGATCGTCCGGCACTCCCCAGTGAGATGAACCCAGTACCTCAGTTGAAAATGCCGAAATCACCGGTCTTCTGTGTCGCTGGCGCTGGGAGTTGGAGACTGGAGCTGCTCCTATTCGGCCATCTTGCTCCGCCCCCTCAACAACCATTTTTAAGTAACTCCCTGAATGTCTTTTCTTATGTTAGCTCTTTTCAAACCATTAGGACACATCAATGTACTGTTGAATACATCAATTTCCAAACCTCACAAAGTCAAGGAAAACAAAAACATGCTTGACTGTCCCTTCTTTGAAAATGGCATCAATATAAATTTTAGAGCTCATAAAGCTCAGTAAGCTTATTCCATTTCATCTCTTTTTAGTTTGAGTAGTTTTTATGTGATGAATTTTCTGACATGTTTCATGAACTTACTTTCTGACAGTTTCAATAGGCTGCACAAACATTGTTCACCTGAAATGTGCTCATTCCTCTACTCCCTTTGCTTATTACAACTTTAAATAGCTCTTTTCTATTCTCCTCAGAATAATTTTTGCATTTGTTATGCAGTACCCTTATTGTAGCACATTGGCATCTTTTGGATTTAATGAAAATTCCCAGCATAGGGATTTACCTTTCAAAATAAAATGCTGTGTTATACTTTACAGGATTATTTTCTGTAACTTTTTATTTGGTATAATTTTTAACTTATAGAGGAGTGGCAGCAATAGTATAAGAAGCTCCATATATCCTTTACCCAGATTCACTGATTTATATATTGTCCAATTTACTTCATCATTCTTTCACTCATCTGTAATCTTTTTCTTAACTGAGAGTAAATTGGAGATGTGCCTATTTACCATGAAATAATTACTTTTCTTAAGAACAAGAACTTTCTTTAACATAACCACACAACAGTTCCCAAAATCAGAAATTTGAGCATTGGTACAACAATATTGTCTAATTCACAGTCCATATACAGATAATCACCAGTTGCTTCATAAATGTCTTTTGTAGCTGTTTTTCCCATGAAGAACCGATTTGTCATCATGTACGTGTATATCTGCCAAAATTGCTTTAATTTTCTTTCATCCTCAGCCTTTATTTTTCTTTACCTTGACATTTTTGGAGAGTACAGGCCAGTTATTTTGTAGAATGTCCCTCAATTTGGTTTGTCTGATGTTTCCTCATGATGAGATTCAGATGATACATTTTGTGCAAGAATACTGCAGAAGGTTATGTGTCCTTCTCGGTACATCATGTTATAAAAAAATGATGCCAGTTGGTTTCAGCCAGGGTGTTTTCTACCTTTGTCTCTCGAATGGTAACTGAGTAACCCAGGTAGCCAAAAATAGAATGGCCAAATGCCATCTAGTTTGGAAGTCTCCTGAGTATGAGAAAAAAGAAAATATTGATCCCATAAAATTAGAGAGAATATTCTTTTTTTTTTCCAGCTTCAGAAAGCTCTTTCTTATTTTACTTTATATTTTGTTTTTATGTCTATATACTATTGTTTTTCAACAAATACTCATTGTCTCTCTGCTAGGTGTAGATATTTTTCTGTGTCACACAAAATTAAGCATTTTCCAATCCATGGTTTCATTTTCTATCTCAAACCATTTGTTTCTACTCACCAAGACTATATCAAAATGTCTGCAATGAGATCACAATTTCTTTTAATTTCCAGTTCAAATGAATATGTTTCAGTCCCAATTCTGTTTTCCAGACTGCAATGCTTTGCTCCATTTACCACTCCTGTTATGGAACCTCCCTAGATGCTTCTAGCTTCATTCCCTCCTGAGTCTGTTTGTACATTTCTGATGGCTCGTATTCATTCTTTTCAGTTGGCCATTAACCCTCCCAAGCCATCACTTGACTCTTCTTCCTTAATTTCTTCCTAAATAATCCCTTCACCTTCTCTCAAATTAGGATCTTCAGGTCTTAATTTTCCGTGGAACTCTAGACCCATATTTATAAGTGCCTTCTGGCAATTTCCACTTTGATGTCTTACAACTACCTTGAAATCATCCCTACCCCTCACCTCTAACCCTAGTTCACTTCCTGTAATTCCTATCCTGGTTAGTGGCATCCAACCCACTTGCTTAATATTGAAACACAAGAATTGTACTTCTCCATCTACTCAACACACCCATGTTCTCCCAGCACTTGGGAATATAACCCGCTGACACCTTCCAAAGGTGTTCCTCTGTTCCTCCCCAGGCATTGCCTTAAGCTGAAGGGAGCACTTGCTTTTGAGGTTATGCTTTTCCACAGGAACAGGTTATATCCACCAACTGCTCTTCAGGAATCCCCTTGCTTCAATTTAGAACATTATGAGAGCATCCCCAGAGGACTGGCTGTGGCCTTTATTGCAACTACACCACAGTCAACTTCTCTATCTGCTGAATCATGATGCCCCAACACTTCACAAATCGTTCTAAGATCACTAGCCAATAAATGGAAAGTTGAAATCTCTCAGAGTCTCTTTCCAAGAGAAAAAAATTTGAGACAGTCACTAATATGCTGGACTTGGAGGGAATAGAATTTTATAATTTGGCAGAAAATTCAACCTATAACAGTGTTTTAGGGAAGAGGAGAATATTAGAGTCTTGTTTGATGGATGACAAACCATTGAGTAGCATTACCACCCAAAAGCACTGATCTGAGTAAACTCACACACTTGCCTTGCTCCCATCAAGGCAAGCAGCACTTTTATGCAAGTCCTGAAATAAGGTTCACCTAATAACAGTAGGGCCTAAGCTTGGGAGCAATGAGGCTGTCCTATGACTTCCACACTTGCTTACCTATCTGTGAGGGCTCTGCTTCATGAGGTGCTTAGATAATGCAACATTTTAAGATTCATTTTGAAGACACTTCTAGAAGTATCTCCCCACGTAGTTCTGCAATGATCGGTAATATATTTCAGCACTGCAATGTCATGTCTCACTCTAAACAGATTTACAAAACTAAGAACAGACCCAGCATGTGACTTCAAAAAATCAAGAAAGAAGTGAATTCTTAAATGTATTAATTATGAATTGTATTAAAAGTGAATTTCTACTAAATGTATGTTTCCATTCACATAATTTTGAAGTGATTCTGAAGGGCAAAAAATTTGTTATTACTTCTATTTGCAATGTTTGATGCTATATACAAACATGTATTATACTTAGGCATGATGAATGGTTAGAAAGTTAGCCATTCAATTTGAGTATTTAAAATATATCTGAATATATAAATGGTCATCCTTCATATTTCTTGTCTGTACTGAAGCTTTTTTATTGAGGCTGAATAAAGTTTATACCAAATCTCTTCAGTAGGTATGGTCTTTATCATCCTATGTCCAGCACATATGATTTTACAGTCTCCTCTTTCACGAAATTTATAGTTCATATTAATAATAGTTTTAAAATAGCAAACATATGTTGAATACCTTATATATGCCAGGCACTGTACCAAGCACAAAACTTGGGGATAGAATTCAGTCAAGTATATATTCTGACTCTTAAATTCTTGCAACATTACCTTTATGAAAATATATAGATTTTATTGGAACCTCAAATAAATAAAAAGTAAAATATATTCAGCAAGAGTTGAGTTGGTTCCTTGCCATTAGGAAATTTTTTGTGGGGTTATTCTAGTCAATAATAAGTAATAAATAGCTTTTACTTTTGAACAAGTTGTTAATTCTTGACAAGGCTTAGAATTATATTTCTGTTTAATTTTTGTTTGCCTAATATATCATTTCTGGGGTTTTTAGAGATGTTTCTATTTTTAATGGAAATATACATATATTTACAACATGTAACCATAAACACAGTGTGTCTATGTGTAAACATACTTTGATGTAATACATTATTTTTGAGGGGGAAATCACTTATGCCAAGTTTTCTTAGTTACTATATGCAATATTTTTAATTCATACTGAATGTATGTTTTTGATTTCTATTAAATGTGTGTTTACTAAAAGTTTTTCCTCTTCAGACTGAATGTAAAGTTGTGTTACTATCATGAAGTTAAAATTTTTAAGAAATTGCTACATTTTCTGTTAAAGTTAGTATTCATGTCAATTTTCCCAGCACGGACCAGAATCCCAGCACCACGGCTATAAAATAAAATACATGAAACATTCAGAAACGTCTGCCAGTCTCCAGTGAATACTCTGCAATCAGTCTGTGCTATCATAAAATAAGAATACAGGTCTTTGCTTAGAATTACTAGAGCACAGTACCTCATTAACTAACCCAGCCAATCAATTAGAGTCACTGAAAGGAGCCTGATAGGACTTCGGGGGAATATAACCATTTTCCTCATTAAGTACTAACAAGCCAGTTCTCTTACTTCCCCGATATCATTATGTTCCCTACATTTCCGCCCTGTCCATTAACTATAATCCTAATAATCACCCCTCCGCTTATAGCAACTTGTCTTTTTAATTTACCTACTGTATCACTTTTGAACATATTTCCCTGGCAGTTACACATTTTCTTCCTTTGGCAAAACTGTCAATCCAGAATAATCTAACTTTTCATTTATGGACCTGGTTGAATCTTTTAAGCAGCCCGGTAATAATGCATGTGGTTGAAAATGTGAGTGAATATAAAAGACACAACATTGTAAATTGGCACAGTGACGAGGTGTATTAATAATGTCGGAATGTGTCCACATAGGATACTCTTCGTGGTGTGAGGAGGCTGACTAACTAGCTGGACAGGAAACCCCCTGTGAGTTGGCAGGGGGCATTCTGTTTACACGAGTGACTATAATGATGCCTGTGCCAGTGCTTGAAAATGTTCTCTCTCGGGTCTTCACAATAGGATATAACAATTCTCTTGCAGAGATCACTTATATGCACAGTTGAGAGTGGACTGCACATCAGTTAAGCGACTCTTCCTATTTAGAATGTTTTTCTTAAACTTGTGGTGTTTTCAAAGTTACATTAAATAGAAATACATGATATTTGAGTCTGTGACTGGAGCATATAGTATTGTGTATGAGCCCATGTCTTTCTTTCTTTTTCTTTGTTTTATCTATTTATTTATTTATTCATTTATTTTTTTGAGACAGAGTCTCACTCTGTTGCCCAGGCTGGAGTGTAGCGGAGCCATCTCAGCTCACCACAGTCTCCACCTCCTGGGTTCAATCAATTCTCCTGCCTCAGCCTCCCTAGTAGCTGGGACTATAGGCACCTGCCACCACACCCGGCTAATTTTTATATTTTTAGTAGAGACGGGGTTTCACAATTTTGGCCAGGCTAGTCCAGAACTCGTGACCTCATGATCCGCCTGCCTCAGCCCCGCAAAGTGCTGAGATTACAGGCGTGAGGCACCACGCCCGGCCTATGTCCTTTCAATACAGGCTCTCTTTTCCTCTTTACCCTCTGATTCTGTGTCAAACCTGTCTCTCTCAATGTAAGGATTTGTGCTCAAATTCTATAGGTAGTTATGAACATTATAGGGTGTCTACAAGGTGTCTGAATTCTTTCACAGAAGCAAAGCTCCCATATGTGAATTCTTCTGAATTATGAAAATTTGCCCAGCCTGTTTTACAAAGAGGAAATTCAACCTGGAGCTGAGTCATTTTTGTTTTTCTTTTACCGTTCTTCTAATTTATACAATGTTTGCACTTTGTGTGCTATTATTCCCATGTGCAAAAGTACAAAAACATTATTAGTAAAGTTAAATATCAGTTGACAGCTTGTATCATGTAACTTTCAGTATCTTTTGTTGAGTGGTCATTTGGAAAAGACGATTCGTTTTATTTCCCTTGTTTTTGGAGGACACATTTAGATATCCATACAGCTCACAGGAGGGCTGTCCAGAGTCTAGGAAACTGTGAAAGTAATCATTTGGCCTAAATTATTTAAATAGATCCCATCATTTCCTGGATTTACTTTGGCTACAGACATCTTCTCCACATAAACCCAATAAATTATGGCCACAGATACTGAATAATACATGGTAAGTGACTAAAAAGCAATAATATATCCATGAGTGGTTTGCATGAATGTTAAATAGCTGGTAGACATCACTTAGAATTGATTATTTAGCATGTTTACAAAGCACATTTATCACATTCTATCTTTTTTATTTTTATTAAAGAATTCTAATGATATATAATATTTGCAAATATTTATGGGGTGCATGTGATTTTTGAAACATGCAGTACAATGTGTAATGATCAAATCATGGTATTCAGGATATCCATCACCTCGAATATGTATCAGTTCTTTGTGTTGGGACCAATCTAAATCTTCTCTACTTATATGAAAATATACAATATATTGTTTTCAACCATAGTCACAGTGGAGTGTTATTGAACAATAGAACTTGTTCTTTCTATGTAACCAAATGTTTGTACTCATAAACTAACCTCTCTCATCCTACCCTCATAACCTTCCCAACCTCTGGTAACTAACATTCTACTCTCCACCTCCATAAGATCAAAATTTTACCTCCAACATATGAGTGAGAAAAGGCGATATTTGTCTTTCTGTCTTTGACTTACTTCACGTAACACAATGACCTCCAGTTCCATCCATGTTGCTGCAGATGACAAGATTTTATTCTTTTTTGTGACTGAACAGTATTCCAGTGTACCGTAAAATCTTTGCCTAGATCAATGTCCTGAAACATTTACCCTATGTTTTCTTCTACTAGTTGCATAGTTTTGGGTCTTATATTTAAGTTTTTAATCCACATTGAGTTGATTTTTCTATTTGGTGATATATAGGGATCTAGTTTATTCTTCTGCATATGGACATGAAGTTTTAGCAGCAACATTTATTGAAGAAGGTATCCTGTTGCCAATGTTTGTTCTTGATACCTTTGTCGAAAACCAGTTGACTGTAAATATATGGATTTATTTCTGAGTTTTCTATCCTGTTCCATGGTCCGTGTGTCTGTTTTTATACCACTACCCACGCTGTTTTGGTTACTACAGCTTTGTTTTATATTTTGCAGTCTGGTAGTGTGATAGTTCCAGCTTTGTTCTTTTTGCTTGGTATTACCTTGGCTATTTGTGATCTTTAGTGGTTCCATACAAATTTGCAGATTGCTTTTTCTATTTATGTGAAGAATGTCACTGGGACTTTGATAAAGATTGCATCGAATCTGTAGATTTTTGGGGGCAGTACGGTCATTTTAACAATTTTAATTTTTCTGTTCCATGAGCATGGGATATTTTTCCATTTGTTTGCATTCTTTTTCATTTATTTCATCAGTGTTTTGTGGTTTTTCTTGTAGAGGTCTTTAGCCTCCTTGGTTAAATTCATTCCTAGGTATTTTACATTTTTGTAGCTATAGTAAACAGAGTTGCTTCCTTGATTTCTTTTTCAGATAGTTTGTTATTGGTGTATGGAAACACTACTGATTTTTCTATGTTGATTTTGTATCCTGCAACCTTACCAAATTATTTTATCAGTTCAAACAGTTTTTTGGTAGAGCCTTTAAAGCTTTTTCTATACGTAAGGTCATGTCTGCAAAGAGGGACAATTTAATTTTCTCTTTTCAAATTTCAATGCCTTTTATTTCTCTCTCTTTCCTGATTGCTCTGGTTAAGACATACAATATTACATTGAATAAAACTGGTGAAGGTGGGAATCCTTGTCTTGTTCCAGTTCTTAGAGGAAAAGCTTTCATCCTTTTTCCATTCAGTATGATGTTAGATGTGGGTTTGTCATATACGGCCTCTATTATGTTGAGAAATGATGTTGCCTAATTTGCTGAGAAAGGATGTTGAATTTTACCAAATGCTTCTTCTGCATCTGTAGAGATGGTCATACATTTTTCATCATTTATTCTATATGATGTATTACTTTTATTGAATTTTGTATGTTGAACATTGTTGCCTCCCTGGGATAAGTCCCACTTGATGGAGGTGAATTATGTTTTGATGTGCTATTAGATTCAGTTTACCAGTGTTTTGTTAAGGATTTTTCTGTCTATGTTCATCAGAGATACTGCTCTATAGTTTGTGTGTGTGAGTGTGTGTGTGTGTGTGTGTGTGTGTTTCCTTGTCTGGTTTTGATATCGTGGTAATGCTAGTCCTATAGAATTCTGTATTTTAAAATTTTTGGAATAGTTTGAGAAGAATTGTATTAGGTTTTCCTTACAAGTTTGGTGGAATTAAGCAGTAAAGTAATCTGGTCATGAGCTTTTCTTTGTTGGGAGAATGTTTTCTTCTTCTTTTTTTTTTTTTTCCTGATTCTAACTTATTGCCTGCTATTTGTTTATGTTTCTTTTTTCTTCTTGGTTTGATCTTGGTAGCTTGCATATGTTCAGGGATCTATTCATTTCTCCTAAATTTTCCAAACTGTTTGTTTCTAACAGTCTCTGACGATCCTTTGTATTTCTGTGGTATCAATTGTAATGTCTTCTATTTTGTTTCTGATTCTGTTTATTTGGGTCTTTTCTGTTTTTGTTGTTGTTGTTTTTTTTTTTTCTTGGTTACTCTAGCTAGCAGTTTATCAATTTTATCTTTTCAAAAAATAACATTTTGGTTTGATTTGTCCATTTTTTTTTCTTTTTTTTAAGTCTCTATTTTATTTAGATCTGCTTTGATCTTTATTGTTTCTTTTCTTCAACTAATTTTGGTGTTCGTTTGTTCTTGTTTTTCTTGTTCCTTGGGGTGCATTATTAGGTTGTTTATTTGAAATCTTTCTATTCTTTAGTATATGTATTTATTGCTGTAAAATTTCATCTTAGCATTGTTTTTGCTGTATCCCACAGGTTTTGTTATGTTGTTTTATTAGTCCATTTTCAAACTGCTATAAAGAACTTCCATGAGATTGGATAATTTACAAAGGAAAGAGATTTAATTGACCCACAGTTCCATATGGCTGGGCGGGGGGGCCTCAGGAACCTTACAATCATGGTAGAAGGTGAAGGTGAAGCAAGCACCTTCTTCCAAGGTGGCAAGAGAGAGAGGAAGAGGAACTGCCAAACACTTACAAAATCATCAGGGCTAATGAGAACAGCATGGGGAAAGATGCCCCTACGATCTAATCACTTCCACCCGGGTCCCTCCCCTGACATGTGGGGATTATGGGTATTATAATTCAAGATGAGATTTGGGCAGGGACACAGAGCCAATCAATATCAGTGTGTTTCCATTTTTATTTGTTTTAAGAAATTTTTTATTTCTTTCTTAATTTCTTTATTGACCCAATACTCACTCAAGAACATGTTAATTTCTATGTATTTGAACAGTTTTTAAAGTTCTTCTTGTTATTCATTTCTAGTTTTATTCCATTGTGCTGCCTGATGTGATTTTGATCATTTAAAATTTGTTGAGACTTGTTTTGTATTCTAACATTTAGTCTATTCTGCAGAATGTTTCATGTGCTGATCAGAAGACTGTGTGTTCTAGAGCAATTAGATGTAATGCTTTGTAACATCTATTAGGTCTATCTGGTCTAAAGCGCAATTTGAATCCAATGTTTCTTCTCTGATTTTCTGTCTAGAAGATTTGTTCAATGCTGAGTGGGGTGTTGAAGTCACCAACCATTACTGTATTGGAGTCTATCTCTTCCTTTAGATTTCATAATATTTGATTTATCTATATGGGTGCTCCAGTGCTGGGAACATGAATATTTAAATTATTTTATCCTCTTGTGGAATTGTTCATTTTATCATTATATAATGAATTGCTTTTTCCATTTCTACTGTTTTTGACTTAAGGTCTATTTTATCTCATATAAGTATGTTCTTCCTGCTCATTTGCTGTTTCTGTCTGTGTGGAATACCTTTTTCCTTCACTTTCAGTCTATATGTGTCTTTGCAGATGAAGTGAGTTTCTGGTAGGAAGCCCATTGTTGGTCTTTTAAAAAATTCATTCATCCAGTTTGTATCTAATAAGTGGGTAACTTAACCTGTTTATATTCAATGTTTTTATTGTTAGATGAGGACTTACTCTTGCCATTAAAAAAATTTTTTTGTATGTTTTGTATATCCATTGTTCCTTTTTTTTTCTCTCATTGTTTATCGTTGTGGCTTGGTGATTTTCTGTAGGGGTAACATTTGAGTTCTTTCTCTTTCTCATTTGTGTGTCTGCTCTACCAGTGAGTTTTTTCCTTTTGTGTATTGATGGTAGATAGTGACCTTTTGCTTCCAGATGTAGGGCTTCCTTAAACATTTCTTGTTTACCCTGTTGGGTTAATTCTATTTGTGGATTTTTGAGTTTCCTGAATCTGGATGTCTGCATCTCTTGCATGACTTGAGGGAAGTTTTCTGCTATAATTTTGTTAAATAGGTGTTCTATGCCTTTGCTCATGTCTTCACCTTCCGGAAAACTTAAGATTGAAACACTGGTCACATTAGGATGTCCTATATTTGACGTAGGCTTTCTTCTTCCTTTAAAAATACTTTTCTCTTTCATTTTTGTCTGACTGGATTATTTCAAAAGGCTTATCTTCATGTTCAGAAATTTTTTCTTATGTTTGTTTTTATCTATTGTTGAAAGTCTCAATTATATATCTTATGTCATTTATTGAATACTTCAGTTCCAGGATTTCTGGTTTATTTTCAATGATATTTATCTCTTGCAAATTTCTTATTCAGATTATTTTCCTGATTCTTATTCAGATTGTTTTCCTGATTTATGTATTGTTTATCTGTGTCCCTTTTCAAACATTTCACGGATTTCTTTTTTGTTGGAATCTGTTCCTGGAGAATTATTGCTTTCTTTTTTGGAGGTATCATGTTTCCTTGCTTTTTTACATTTCTTGTATTGTTACATTGATATCTGCATACGTGGTATCACTGTAGCTTCTTCCAATTTTATGAATTTGCTTTTGTAGGGATAGACTTTTTCTATCTATGGTGTTTGTTGGGCAAGGTGCCTTGGCTTTGATTCTCAGTGCATGCAGTAGTGTAGTCTCCATTTGATTTCTTTTGCTATAATCAGCATCAGTGGTGTCTGTGAGTTCTTTAGTGGCTTGGGTAGTGGTTGTTAGTGGAGGCTATAGTGAGGCTTTTCTGGGAACAAGGATGTCAGGCGGTCTAGTCCTTGGGCTCCAGTGGTGGTGGTGGTGGCGGGTAGAGGGTGCCAGTACTTTAGCCTCCTGGCAGCACACATAGATGCACGCCAGTGGTAGTGGGTCCAAGATGGCCAATTTTGGGGACTTCAGGGACTTACTCAGGTGTCAGAGGCAGGCAGTGGGCCACGTGAGTGGATGTGCCCTTTGGGTGGTATGCATGGCATGCCAATCCTCCAGTCCTTGATGACACATGGGCACTAGCTCAGGGTGGTGTGAAGCAGAGCCGGCCTATCCTCAGGCCTCTGATTGCGTGCATGGATACAGGCTGTGACAGAAGAGACTGGTTGATTCCCAAGCCCCCAGATGATATG
The DNA here is from genome assembly GCF_003255815.1 of Theropithecus gelada. NCBI lineage: Eukaryota > Metazoa > Chordata > Mammalia > Primates > Cercopithecidae > Theropithecus > Theropithecus gelada. Next base: position 14,537,500 of record NC_037676.1, read on the forward strand.
CATGGTCACTGCATGGTGGTCACTGCATGGGACAGTGCATGGTGGGAAGGACCCATCCTTGGACCCCTACATCCATGTGCACATGAATGCAGGCTGTGATGGGTGGAGCAGGTCGGTCCCTGGGTGACATACTTGGGCACTGTGGTGGATGACCTAGGCCTTTTGTGAAGCCTCTTGATGGTGCGTTCACAACAAACAGAGATCAATCCCCAGGTCCCTGGATGGTGCACTTGAGTTACTGTGATGGTGGCAGTGGGTGGGGCAGGCCTGTTTTCAGATCCCCAGTGGTGCACATGTGTGCAGGCTGTGTTGAGAAGGGCTGGTTAATCCCCAGGCTCCTAACGATGTGCATGGCACTGGAAGGAGCAGTTCATATTTAGTCAAGCTCTTATATTAATAAAACAGAAAAAAATATAAGTCTCACTAAAAACTGAAAAGCTTTTATCATAGTGATTCAAAAGTTTTAACAGGAGCAATTAGTTTCCAAATAACAGCATTCTTTTAAAAATAATTAAATAGTATGGTAAATACAATATGCAGAAGTCAGAGTTTTACTTCTTTATAAATTCAATTTATCTAACTAATGATGTTATTCATATTTGATATAACTGAAAGCTTCACATATAATGGGGTATTACACTTAAAAGCTATGACTACACAGAATTGTGAAAATTGAATAAAATTAGCATATCCTTGACTGAAAAATGGAAAAATCCAAATAATCATTTGATTAGTACTATATTTTAATATTAAATTGCATTATAAATGAAACACAAGAGAAAAGAAAAAAGCTTACTCTCATTCCTGCCTCTCCAAAATAGACATTGGTATTATTTTGGTGAATATCCTTCCAAATTTTTCCCATGCATATGTATTCTTATTGAATTACTACAGTAGTGTACAAGTATTGTGATGGATGAAATGGTTGTGACCCCCCCAAAATTTATGTGTTGAAACCCTAATCCCCAGTGTGATGATATTTGGAGATGAGGTCCTTTGGAAGTAGTTAGGTCATAGGGATGGAGCCCTAGAAATGGGCCAGTTTGCTGCTTCTCACTCTCTTTGTTCCCCACTATGTGAGGATACAACGAAAAGATGGCCATCTGAAAACCAGGAAGAGGGCCTTCACCAGGAACCCAACCATGCTGGCACCCTCATCTCAGACTTCCACCTACTAGAACCGTCAGAAATAAATATTTGTTGTTCAAGCCTCCTTGTGTATGGCATTTTATCATGGCAGCCCTAGTTAAGACAGGCTTTTTATACAATCCTTCACTTAATATAGTCCTTGAATCTACATAAAATTCATAATTTTACTTTACTGCAGCATGCTATTTTATTAAGCAGAATTTTCCATTGTGATATTGTGATATAATAAGGAATATATAGAGTTTTACATTGCTTAATGACAGGGTTACATTCTGAGGAATCTGTCCTTAGGTATAATTTATAATTGTGCGAACATTACAGAGTGTGCTTACACAAACCCAGACGGTAGAGCCTACTATACACATTGGTTATATGGTATGGCCTACCGCTCCTAGGCTGCAAATCTGTACAGCATATTACTGTACTGAAAATTGAAGGCAATTGGGATACAATGGTAAATACTTGTGTATCTAAATATATCTAACTGTAGAAAAGGCACAGGAAAAATACACCATAAAAGAGAAAAAATGGTCCACCTGTATAGGGTACTTGTCATGAACGGAGCTTGCAGGACTGGAAGTTGCTCTGGTTGACTCAGTGAGTGAGTTAGTGAGTGAATATGAAGGCCTAGCACACTAGTGTAGACTTACGCTATACTACAATAAATTTATTAAAAGTAAAGTAATTGGGCTATCATGTTATGACAGCTTTGACATCACTAAGCGACAGGAACTTTTCAGCTCCATTGTAATTTTATGACTCCACAGGCATACATAAAATTGATCCATCATTGACTAAACATTGTGCAGCACATGACTGAATTTTGGTCTTCATTCCCAGCTCCTGGCCAAAGCTCTTAAAACATTGATAAAAGTGAAAAGAGCACCTGTTGTTATTCCTAAGAAGTCCCTTTCAACCACACCTGAGTTTATGTTAATAAGGTGGCTTTTGGTAAGTCTCTAAGGATAAGGAACTCGTTGCCTTGGAAACCAACTATGTGCGTAGAGGATTGAGATTTTTTTGCCCTACCTCATGACCTCCAGGAAGGAGAGAGATTGGAGGTTGAGTTAATCACTAATAGCCAGTGATTTAGTTAATTATGCCAGTGTAATGGAATCTCTATAAAAATTCAGAAGGACCGGCTTTGGAGAACTTATGGGTTATAGAACACAGTACAGCACCCAGAGGATGGCATACCTGGTGAGGGCATAAAAGCTCTGTGTCCCTCCCCCACACCTTGTTCTAGGCACCTATTCCACCTGGCAATTCCTGAGTTGTCACCTTTTATAATAAAACAGTGATCTAATATGTAACTGGTTTCCTGAGTTCTGTGAACTGTTCTAGCAAATAATCAAACACCAAAGAGGATTGTGGGAGCCTCCAATTTTTAGCTGGTTGGCCAGAGGCACAGGTCACAACCTAAGCTTTAGATTGGCATCTCAAGAGGGGCAGACTTATGGGACTGCACTACTAACCTATGGAATCTGCACTAACCCCAAGCAGATGATGTCAGATTGATCTGAATTTAAGGAAACCCGGTTGGTGTCTGGAGAGCTGGGGAATTGGTTGGTAAGAGAACCCCCTACACACACACACACACACACACGATCAGAGAAGTGTTCTGTATTGACCCTCGGTATACAGAAAAGCTGCTTGATTTTCCTTGCATAAACATTGCATAACTATGTGTCTAATTTGGTCATTTAACTTCCCATTTTTCCCTAGTATAACACTCTGTCTAGGCATCTTTATGCATGTAGCATTTTTCATACTTTGGTTTTGCTCTGAATATATTCCCAGGAGTGAAATTGCTGGATGAAGTTTCTAAATAATTTGTTAGCTTAGCAAAGTGCACTTTACTGATTATGAAAAGGCCAATGGACAAAGATACTTGTCACTTTATGATAACTTTTTCAGCCAACATGGAAGAGGCCAATATCCATTCTCCCCTGCATTCTAGTGCAAGCCTTGACATTTTGCTGACACAGGGCCAGCTGGAAGAAAGATGACACACCTTAGCTTCCCTTTTAGCTCTGGGTGGCCATGTGACTCAGATTGGCTTAATAAGATGAAATGGGATGCACATGTGCTGTGTAACAGTCTTCAAGAAACTTTCTGGATGATAACTTATGGATGCTCTTTGCCTCATCCTCTTTGTTTCTTTCCCCTTGTAGCTTTCTGGAATTTGAATGTGATGGTAAGCAAAGCTTCCCTTTTTTCTTATATAAAGGCACTTTCATCCTAGTCATGGATGGTGTCCTAGAGTGACAAACTGGAAGGATTCTGGGTACTTATGAACTCTGTGTCTCAGTACTGTATTTCCAGGTCTGGATTGGCTACCTCTAGGCTTTTACATGAGAGCAAAAGCCACATCTCTGTTATCTCTACCTCTGTCATTTGATATTTCGACTCTCTGTCACATGTAGTTAAACCTAACTCTCCGATGCAGACAACTTTTATTTTATTGAAATCTTTAGACAATCATTTTTGGTCAGATGGATGGCATGTTGAAAAGAACCACTTCAACCTACACACTAAACTGAGTTAAAAAACCCAGAACCAGTAACGTAAAAGGGAGATTGTGCCAGGTGATTCTGAAGTTAATAATCATTAAAGATACATGGTTGAGGGATTTACTTCCATCTTCATAAAAACTTGCTCTAGTTATATCTTTGTTTGAAAATGTGGATGATCAGACCCATAGATACAGGAATTGTTGGGTAGATAGTTTTTATTTTAGTCCATAATTTTCATAGAACCGTGAAGCTTAAAGTGATGTTAGTGTGTTATTTGGCAGGGACTTCATGAGATGAAAAAATCAGATTTGTTAATTTAGGGTTGTTTACTTAGTAGTCAACAGACCTACTATGGACTCCTGGTTGACATTTGATTCCACATTTACCTATAGCTTAATCAGACCTTCTCATAAAAGGGCAAGTCTTCTATATTACACTGCCTTTATTTTCTTAAAACTTAGACTGAGGATCTGATTTAGCTATTTACACTTGCCCACTGTTTTTCAGTATTAAAGATCAGTTACTCCCTTGAATTTTCATGGCCCTGTGCATGTGTTATGCAGTTATCTGTAATCTCATATCAGCTCTCTCCCTGCTTCCTTTTTCTCTACTCTTTAGCTCATTCGCTTTCCTATTTATTACAGTATAAACTTTTAAATGAAGAGGGGCTTGCTCTGCCTTCCCCGTAGTAGGCACTTAGTAAATACTTGTTAATTGAATTGACTTTCTGAAAATTATTTCTCTAGGAATGAAGAGTGAGTTGCCTATATTTTTAATTCTTTATTCTCTTCTGCGGTCATGCCAACTTTTGACTTTTATCATATGGAGAGTGAAGCATCATGGTGGTCTTGTTTACTTTTAAGCATATTTTTTGACTCTGATCAATGAGGTGAAAAGTAATTTACATTTGATGTGTGTCTCCCTTATCTTAACCAGAATGACAGCTGCCTGGCTGATAACTTGTTAAATGCAAACTATGTAGTTACCCCTTGCTTCTACAATATACTTTGTCTTAATATGATCAGATGTAAATACAGGCTTGTAATTACTTTCTGTTATGCTTCTCTGCATTTATGGTGTTAAGTGTATACAGATATTTCAACAAATTACTGCATAGTTACTCTACCTCCAATTTGGTGACAGAAAAATATCTTTTAAAGATTCGAGGCTTAAGAAGATGCTTCTACAAATAAAAAGAAATCTTCTAATGTGCTTAGCTAGTGTATCCCTATCATTAAGTAATTTAGGTCAAATGAACTTTGACCATTAAACGTCTGACAAACTACGGAAATTCAATTCAATAACAATTCTATGCCTAATGAAGACATTTAATTACTTTATTATAAAAAACAATTTCACATATTTAAAAACTTAAAATTGTACTTTTAAAGCAAAGTGAAATTTGGTGCTTATTAAATCATTAAACTTTTTATTAGTACTCCTCCATGTATTAATTCTCCTTGAGGTCTTCAAAATGAACATGGTGTGTCTCTGGTATAGGATTAAATATATTATATTTAAGCAAAAGCCAGATTGAGGGACTTTTGTCTAGAGGTGTAGTGGGTTGGGAGGTATTTTCTATTATAGAGAAGTTAGGATTCCTGTTATACCCTAATGAAGTATTTATGAAGCACAAAGGCAAAGGATATCTCAAGTGGAATATTATTGCTTAATATATGCAGAAATCTAAAAGCCCTCTCCATCTGGTTTAGTTCTGACTGTATGCTAGTGTCAGCAGCCTCATGCCTTCTGGCCAGAAAAGTTAAAGATTTTAGTGACAAAGGATATGTAATTAATAGGAAATAACACTTTAGAAACTTTATTTAAATCCTTCTAGTACTTCTTATGTGGAATAGCTTATCCGGAACGAAAGGAATTTTATAGAAACATAATGTTGTGCATCTTTTCATTCACTGGTTTACAAAAAAGTTAATATCTTGTAGGAAATGTTAGAGATATCCACTTGAAATAGCCTTTTGACAAATGTATGTTTATATTTCCTACATTTTCATCATTCAAAGATGTTTTCCTGGAAAAGTTTTTTTAGCTCTTTGGTATAAAGACATTCATCAGAATGGATGACTGGATAATGGGCACAGGTTAAGGAGGAAGACAGAGAAAGGTTTCCTTTTCTCTTCCATGAAGCACACACAACATTTGAGCTCTTAAAAATAATGAACCAGCACTTAAAAGAGTTATTAGATCTGAGTTTGAGAGGTAACGAAATATACTAAAAATGACTACAGAAAAAAATCCTTATTCTTGTGTTTAACTGCATTTTAGCCTGCAGGTGGGTAGCCCTGGGGGATTCAACCTGCACTGAAAATATTTAGTTTGCCTCCCTACTCTGATTTATCAGCTCAGTATAAATTTTGATGGTCATAAATTTGTTTTCCTTTATGGGTGCAATTTATAAACTTGATGACAAATCAGCCATTCTTTTTCGTGTCTACTTCACGATTTTCATATACAAATTCTACACAATAACTTTGTGCCACAATTAGAAGGTTTATGATTCATGTCTGTAGCATGGAGCTTGTGGTAATGTTTCACATTGCAAAGAAAAAGTCTAACCTTTTGGTATTTCCATATTCACAGAGCAATTTCCTTTTAGTTTTCTGCTTATATTTTTATGATTTCTGGTTTGTGGGTAATACAAATCCATTTTGTTGCTATGAATATACTTAACTGTATTGTAACATATATGTTGGCAATTAGAGGTTACAGAATTTACATCCCTTTATATTGAGTAACATATTCAGGTTTATCCTTGTACTAATTTCAAGGATGCCCTTTGTGAAGTTCTAATGAAGGCAAGACCTATATGTTTTACCATTGCTTCCCCTCACAGCACCTACTGCTGTGCTAGTTTATTTTTATTTATTATTATTATTTATTTATTTATTTTTGAGGCAGAGTCTTGCTTTGGTCACCCAGGCTAGAGTGCAATCGTACGATCTTGGCTCACTGCAACCTCCGCCTCCTGGACTCAAGCGATTCTCCTGCCTCAGCCTCCCACATACCTGGGATTACAGGTGCCATATGTCTGGCTAATTTTTTTGTATTTTCAGTAGAGACGGGGTTTCACCACATTGGTCTGCCTGCTCTAGAACTACTGGCCTTAGGCGATCCATCAGTCTTGGCCTCCCAAAGTGCTGGGATTACAGACATGAGCCACCATACTCAGCCTGCTGTGCTAGTTTATTCACCAATATCTGTTGAAAGAATAATGATGTCACAGCCTTTAATTTAAATATTATAAATAAAAAGTAACATGAAAAAAATGAGCTCCTAAGATATTGGTGACATGAATAAGTTGTTGATTTCTGGACCGTGTTAACAATGAATAAGTAGTGTGGCATATAAATAACAATGGTATTGCTAGGAAAGACCTATTTCATAGGAAACTGTTTTAACCACTGTAATACCCTTTATATGTTTAATCTTTGCTATGACACTATAATATAGATACTGTCTTTATCTTCATTTTACAGCTGAGGAAATTGAAGCTCAGAGAAGTTAAGATACTTGCTTTAGAACACAGTTAGTTAGGGGCAAAGCTGGGATTCAAACTCAAAGCACTTGGCTCAGGAATCCATGTGGTTAGAAGTACTCTATTCTGCTTTCATAACACTCTCTTGCTTTAATAATGTGAATGATAATAACACCTTGTATATAGATAGGGTACTGCTTTTCAGTTTACAAACTACATTAAATTGGACAGTTAAATTGTTGGTTAACATAATTTTATTTATTTATTTATTTATTTATTTATTTTTTTTTTAAATTTATTTATTATTATTATACTTTAAGTTGTAGGGTACATGTGCATAACGTGCAGGTTTGTTACATATGTATACTTGTGCCTTGTTGGTGTGCTGCACCCATCAACTCGTCATTTACATCAGGTATAACTCCCAATGCAATCCCTCCCCCCGCCCCCCTCCCCATGATAGGCCCCGGTGTGTGATGTTCCCCTTCCCGAGTCCAAGTGATCTCATTGTTCAGTTCCCACCTATGAGTGAGAACATGCGGTGTTTGGTTTTCTGTTCTTGTGATAGTTTGCTAAGAATGATGGATTCCAGCTGCATCCATGTCCCTACAAAGGACACAAACTCATCCTTTTTTATGGCTGCATAGTATTCCATGGTGTATATATGCCACATTTTCTTTTTTTTTTTTTTTTTTTCTTTTTTTTTAGGTGTCTTGCGCTTTGTCACCCAGGCTGGAGTGCAGTGGCGCGATCTCGGCTCACTGCAAGCTCCGCCTCCCAGGTTCAGGCCATTCTCCTGCCTCAGCCTCCGAGTAGCTGGGACTACAGGCGCCCGCCACCACGCCCGGCTAGTTTTTTGTATTTTTTTAGTAGAGACGGGGTTTCACCATGTTAGCCAGGATGGTCTCGATCTCCTGACCTCGTGATCCGCCCGCCTCGGCCTCCCAAAGTGCTGGGATTACAGGCTTGAGCCACCGCGCCCGGCCTATGCCACATTTTCTTAATCCAATCTGTCATTGATGGACATTTGGGTTGATTCCAAGTCTTTGCTATTGTGAATAGTGCTGCAATAAACATACATGTGCATGTGTCTTTATAGCAGCATAATTTATAATCCTTTGGGTATATACCCAGTAATGGGATGGCTGGGTCATATGGTACATCTAGTTCTAGATCCTTGAGGAATCGCCATACTGTTTTCCATAATGGTTGAACTAGTTTACAATCCCACCAACAGTGTAAAAGTGTTCCTATTTCTCCACATCCTCTCCAGCACCTGTTGTTTCCTGACTTTTGAATGATCGCCATTCTAACTGGTGTGAGATGGTATCTCATTGTGGTTTTGATTTGCATTTCTCTGATGGCCAGTGATGATGAGCATTTTTTCATGTGTTTGTTGGCTGTATGAATGTCTTCTTTTGAGAAATGTCTATTCATATCCTTTGCCCACTTTTTGATGGGGTTGTTTGTTTTTTTCTTGTAAATTTGTTGGAGTTCTTTGTAGGTTCTGGATATTAGCCCTTTGTCAGATGAGTAGATTGCAAAAATTTTCTCCCATTCTGTAGGTTGCCTGTTCACTCTGATGGTAGTTTCTTTTGCTGTGCAGAAGCTCTTTAGTTTAATGAGATCCCATTTGTCAATTTTGGCTTTTGCTGCCGTTGCTTTTGGTGTTTTAGACATGAAGTCTTTGCCCATGCCTATGTCCTGAATGGTACTACCTAGGTTTTCCTCTAGGATTTTTATGGTATTAGGTCTAACATTTAAGTCTCTAATCCATCTTGAATTAATTTTCGTATAAGGAGTAAGGAAAGGATCCAGTTTCAGCTTTCTACTTATGGCTAGCCAATTTTCCCAGCACCATTTATTAAATAGGGAATCCTTTCCCCATTTCTTGTTTCTCTCAGGTTTGTCAAAGATCAGATGGCTGTAGATGTGTGGTATTATTTCTGAGGACTCTGTTCTGTTCCATTGGTCTATATCTCTGTTTTGGTGCCACTGCCATGCTGTTTTGGTTACTGTAGCCTTGTAGTATAGTTTGAAGTCAGGTAGCGTGATGCCTCCAGCTTTGTTCTTTTGACTTAGGATTGTCTTGGAGATGCGGGCTCTTTTTTGGTTCCATATGAACTTTAAAGCAGTTTTTTCCAATTCTGTGAAGAAACTCATTGGTAGCTTGATGGGGATGGCATTGAATCTATAAATAACCTTGGGCAGTATGGCCATTTTCACGATATTGATTCTTCCTATCCATGAGCATGGTATGTTCTTCCATTTGTTTGTGTCCTCTTTTATTTCACTGAGCAGTGGTTTGTAGTTCTCCTTGAAGAGGTCCTTTACATCCCTTGTAAGTTGGATTCCTAGGTATTTGATTCTCTTTGAAGCAATTGTGAATGGAAGTTCATTCATGATTTGGCTCTCTGTTTGTCTGTTACTAGTGTATAAGAATGCTTGTGATTTTTGCACATTAATTTTGTATCCTGAGACTTTGCTGAAGTTGCTTATCAGCTTAAGGAGATTTTGGGCTGAGACAATGGGGTTTTCTAAATATACAATCATGTCATCTGCAAAGAGGGACAATTTGACTTCTTCTTTTCCTAACTGAATACCCTTGATTTCTTTCTCTTGCCTGATTGCCCTAGCCAGAACTTCCAACACTATGTTGAATAGGAGTGGTGAGAGAGGGCATCCCTGTCTTGTGCCAGTTTTCAAAGGGAATTTTTCCAGTTTTTGCCCATTCAGTATGATATTGGCTGTGGGTTTGTCATAAATAGCTCTTATTATTTTGAGGTACGTTCCATCAATACCGAATTTATTGAGCGTTTTTAGCATGAAGGGCTGTTGAATTTTGTCAAAAGCCTTTTCTGCATCTATTGAAATAATCATGTGGTTCTTGTCTTTGGTTCTGTTTATATGCTGGATTATGTTTATTGATTTGCGAATGTTGAACCAGCCTTGCATCCCAGGGATGAAGCCCACTTGATCATGGTGGATAAGCTTTTTGATGTGTTGCTGAATCCGGTTTGCCAGTATTTTATTGAGGATTTTTGCATCGATGTTCATCAGGGATATTGGTCTAAAATTCTCTTTTTTTGTTGTATCTCTGCCAGGCTTTGGTATCAGGATGATGTTGGCCTCATAAAATGAGTTAGGGAGGATTCCCTCTTTTTCTATTGATTGGAATAGTTTCAGAAGGAATGGTACCAACTCCTCCTTGTACCTCTGGTAGAATTCAGCTGTGAATCCATCTGGTCCTGGACTTTTTTTGGTTGGTAGGCTATTAATTGTTGCCTCAATTTCAGAGCCTGCTATTGGTCTATTCAGGGATTCAACTTCTTCCTGGTTTAGTCTTGGAAGAGTGTAAGTGTCCAGGAAATTATCCATTTCTTCTAGATTTTCCAGTTTATTTGCGTAGAGGTGTTTATAGTATTCTCTGATGGTAGTTTGTATTTCTGTGGGGTCGGTGGTGATATCCCCTTTTTCATTTTTAATTGCATCGATTTGATTCTTCTCTCTTTTCTTCTTTATTAGTCTTGCTAGTGGTCTGTCAATTTTGTTGATCTTTTCAAAAAACCAACTCCTGGATTCATTGATTTTTTGGAGGGTTTTTTGTGTCTCTATCTCCTTCAGTTCTGCTCTGATCTTAGTTATTTCTTGCCTTCTGCTAGCTTTGGAATGTGTTTGCTCTTGCTTCTCTAGTTCTTTTAATTGCGATGTTAGAGTGTCAATTTTAGATCTTTCCTGCTTTCTCTTGTGGGCATTTAGTGCTATAAATTTCCCTCTACACACTGCTTTAAATGTGTCCCAGAGATTCTGGTATGTTGTATCTTTGTTCTCATTGGTTTCAAAGAACATCTTTATTTCTGCCTTCATTTCGTTATGTACCCAGTAGTCATTCAGGAGCAGGTTGTTCAGTTTCCATGTAGTTGAGCGGTTTTGATTGAGTTTCTTAGTCCTGAGTTCTAGTTTGATTGCACTGTGGTCTGAGAGACAGTTTGTTATAATTTCTGTTCTTGTACATTTGCTGAGGAGTGCTTTACTTCCAATTATGTGGTCAATTTTGGAATAAGTGCGATGTGGTGCTGAGAAGAATGTATATTCTGTTGATTTGGGGTGGAGAGTTCTATAGATGTCTATTAGGTCTGCTTGCTGCAGAGATGAGTTCAATTCCTGGATATCCTTGTTAACTTTCTGTCTCGTTGATCTGTCTAATGTTGACAATGGAGTGTTGAAGTCTCCCATTATTATTGTATGGGAGTCTAAGTCTCTTTGTAAGTCTCTAAGGACTTGCTTTATGAATCTGGGTGCTCCTGTATTGGGTGCATATATATTTAGGATAGTTAGCTCTTCCTGTTGAATTGATCCCTTTACCATTATGTAATGGCCTTCTTTGTCTCTTTTGATCTTTGATGGTTTAAAGTCTGTTTTATCAGAGACTAGGATTGCAACCCCCGCTTTTTTTTGTTCTCCATTTGCTTGGTAAATCTTCCTCCATCCCTTTATTTTGAGCCTATGTATGTCTCTGCGTGTGAGATGGGTCTCCTGAATACAGCAGACTGATGGGTCTTGACTCTTTATCCAGTTTGCCAGTCTGTGTCTTTTCATTGGAGCATTTAGTCCATTTACATTTAAGGTTAAGATTGTTATGTGTGAACTTGATCCTGCCATTATGATATTAACTGGTTATTTTGCTCGTTAGTTGATGCAGTTTCTTCCTAGCCTCGATGGTCTTTACATTTTGGCATGTTTTTGCAATGGCTGGTACCGGTTGTTCCTTTCCATGTTGAGTGCTTCCTTCAGGGTCTCTTGTAAGGCAGGCCTAGTGCTGACAAAATCTCTAAGCATTTGCTTATCTGTAAAGGATTTTATTTCTCCTTCACTTATGAAACTTAGTTTGGCTGGATATGAAATTCTGGGTTGAAAATTCTTTTCTTTAAGAATGTTGAATATTGGCCCCCACTCTCTTCTGGCTTGTAGAGTTTCTGCCGAGAGATCTGCTGTTAGTCTGATGGGCTTCCCTTTGTGGGTAACCCGACCTTTCTCTCTGGCTGCCCTTAAGATTTTTTCCTTCATTTCAACTTTGGTGAATCTGGCAATTATGTGTCTTGGAGTTGCTCTTCTCGAGGAGTATCTTTGTGGCGTTCTCTGTATTTCCTGGATTTGAATGTTGCCCTGCCCTACTAGGTTGGGGAAGTTCTCCTGGATGATATCCTGAAGAGTGTTTTCCAACTTGGTTCCATTTTCCCCCTCACTTTCAGGCACCCCAATCAGACGTAGATTTGGTCTTTTTACATAATCCCATACTTCTTGCATGCTTTGTTCATTTCTTTTTCTTCTTTTTTCTTTTGGTTTCTCTTCTCGCTTCATTTCATTCATTTGATCCTCAATCGCTGATACTCTTTCTTCCAGTTGATCGAGTCGGTTACTGAAGCTTGTGCATTTGTCACGTATTTCTCGTGTCATGGTTTTCATCTCTTTCATTTCGTTTATGACCTTCTCTGCATTAATTAGTCTAGCCGTCAATTCTTCCACTTTTTTTTCAAGATTTTTAGTTTCTTTGCGCTGGGTACGTAATTCCTCCTTTAGCTCTGAGAAATTTGATGGACTGAAGCCTTCTTCTCTCATCTCGTCAAAGTCATTCTCCGTCCAGCTTTGATCCGTTGCTGGCGATGAGCTGCGCTCCTTTGCCGGGGGAGATGCGCTCTTGTTTTTTGAATTTCCAGCTTTTCTGCCCTGCTTTTTCCCCATCTTTGTGGTTTTATCTGCCTCTGGTCTTTGATGATGGTGATGTACTGATGGGGTTTTGGTGTAGGTGTCCTTCCTGTTTGATAGTTTTCCTTCTAACAGTCAGGACCCTCAGCTGTAGGTCTGTTGGAGATTGCTTGAGGTCCACTCCAGACCCTGTTTGCCTGGGTA